>NC_072380.2:88745000-88892500 GCF_028885625.2 Pongo pygmaeus
AGAGTCATCACATACCTCGGGCTGTAATTGTAGCTAGAATTCAGGAAGTCATACTAAAAAGGGTGAAAGCTGCACCGTGAAAAGTGAGAGGATGGAATGAGTTTTTAATGGTGAGAGCAGAAGAGACCAGAGGGAACTAAGGCCAAGAAGTATATGCAGGCAAAGATTAGAAATCTTTATAGCAGCAGGGGCAGTGAGTGCTATGTTTTAAATGTATGTGTCACTCCAAAATTCCTGTGTTGGTGGGGCCTTTGAGAGGTGATTAATCATAAGGGTTCCACCCTAGTGAATGAGCCGAATGCTCTTATAAAACAGCAGAAGGGAACTAGCTAGGCCTCTTGCCCTTCTGGTTCCTGCATGTGAGAACACAGCATTCACATTTTTGCTGTTTGGCAGAAGGCTTTACCACAGGGAACAAAAGCACCACCTTAGAAGAAAAGAGCAGCCCTCACCAGACACCAACTCTGCTAGCCCTCGATCGTGGACTTTCCAGCTTCCAGAACTGTAAGGAATAGATTTCTCTTCTTATAATTTACCCAGTCTCGGGTATTTTGTTATAGCAGCAGGAGCAAACTATGACAGACATCAGTCAACACTGAACCCGGTTGTTGCTATAACCAATACCTAAAAATGTGGAAGCAGCTTTAGAACTGGCTAATGGGTAGAGGCTGGACTATAGAGGCTAATCTGGTGTGAGCTCAGAAAAAGAGGAGAGCTGTAGAGAAAGCTTCAATTTTCTTAGAGATTACTGAGATGCTCTTGATAAGAATGTTGATAGAAATATAGATGGTCAAGGCAATTCTGATGAGATCCTAGATGAAAATGAGGAATAAGGTATTGGAAATGGGAGGAAAGACCATCCTTGTTATAAAGTGGCAAAGAACTTGACTCAATCATGTCCATGTTTTATTGTTTCATGTAAATCAGAAATTAATGATGATAAACTAGGATATTTAGCAGAAAAGAAATCTCTAAGCAAAGTGTTGAAGGTGTGACATGAATTCTCCTGACTGCCAGTAGTAAAATACAAAAAGAGGAAAGCAAAATAAGGATAGAATGTATAATCAAAAGACAAGCAGAAGTCAGAAATTTGAAAAATTATCAGCTTGGCCATGTTTTTAAAAAAGAAAGAAAAGGCATGTTTAGGAGAGAAGAGTGAGGGAGTAGCCAAGAGTGTATTTGATAAGGAGATTATTCTGGATAGAAGGAAGCCAGATAATATTTAGCAAGACAATGAAAGAATGACTCTAAGGCATTTTGGAGATATTTGAGGCTGCCACTTCCATCATAGGCCCAGACTGCCAGGGACTTGAGGGCAAAATTGTTTCAAGGGAGGGGCCCAGGGCATCTGTGGGATCTCAAGGACAGTTGCCCAGTTTTACCACAAGCCTCTGCCCCCTGCATTCTGGTGCAGAGCCCCTTGGCCACCCATCAGCTTCGGTTTAAGCGGGCCCTGTGCAACTTGGGCCACCCCTTCAGAAGGCACAAGTAATAAACCTTGGTGACATCCTTGAGGTGATGACTCTGCAGAGCACAAGAGCTGTGCAGGCATGGCTACCTCCACTGCAATTTTAAAGGATGCCTCAGAGAGGCTTAGGCCCTGGGTGGAATGCTATGGTTAGAATGTATGAATCCCTCCAATATTTATATGTTAAAATTTAAACCCCAGGTGATGGTATTGAAAGGTGGGGCCTTTGGGAGGCAATTAGGTCATGCGGATTCCACTCTCTAAAATGAGATTCATGCCTTTATAAAATGCTGAAAGAAACAAGTCATGTTTTTTTTTGCCCTTCCACTTTCTGCCACATGAAGACACGGCATTCACACCTCTTCCATGTGAAGACACATCAACAAAGTGCCACCTTGGAAGCCATGGGTAGCCTTCACTGGATACCAAACATGCTAATGCCTCGATTTTGGACTTCCAAGCCTCTGTAATTGAAAGAATTAAATGTTTGTTCTTATAAACTACCCAGTCTCAGGTATTTTGTTATGGCAGCCAAAGCAGACCAAGACAATGAAAGAATCAGAAAAGAAAAACCTTAGAACAGAAGCAAAAACATGCAGTAGCATAGTGTTGCAAAAAGCACAAAAGCAAAGCATATACAGATGGTCCCAGATTTATGATGGTTCAACTCAAAGGTTTTCAACTTTAGGATGGGGTTATCAAGGCATTAAATGCATTTTTTTATTTCTGATATTTTCAATTTACAATGAGTTTTCTGGAGGTAACTCCATTGTAAGTCGAGGAACATCTGTAATTAAAAAAAAAGAAGAAAAAAGGGTACTGGAAAATCATGAGTACTGTGTGTGAGAATTTCCAGTAAGGCTAGCAAAACCCTAATAGAAATACTAGTGGATTTCAACTTATTCACAATTTTACAAGTAGTAAGATGTTAATGGGTATAGACCTGAGATACCAATTTGGCATTTTCCAATTAGGATTGCAGGAAAATAAAGATGCACCATCAAAGTAAAACTGGAATTTCTATGGTTTGTGCACCCCACAATCATGCATATGCATTCTTATTCATTAAATTTATTGACCTTAGTAACTACAGCCAGTAGAAATATTAGGGCAATATGGTATTAATAAACTTATTAAAGTGATTCATACTTAAGAAAGTACTCTTAAAAATATTACCTCACTGGATTCTCACAGCAAACCCTGAACATCAGCCCCCTTCTTATTGTTCTTTGACTCCAATAAACATCATTATCTTCCAAATCCTGTGTTCCACTAATAAACTTACTTTCCTTCAAGTATAGGTATTCTGCACCAGTTTTCAGATAAATCCTAATTTGAAGCAGAAATTTATTTTATTACTTTAGCTTATTTATCCAGTTGCCTTGCCATTAAGTCAACAATAAAATGTCCTGGGGAACATTCGAGATTTCTATAGTATTTCCTAGGCACCTATCCTAAGGTGCATCATTAGAATAAGAGAGTCTTGTGTGCAAGTCCACTGCAAATACACTAGACTGTATACCCCAAGAGGCTTCTTCATGGATCTCAAGGTCAGAAAGATTTATTGCAACATTATATCTAGACCCTGAATTACACCACCTTGCTCTTGTGAGCCCCTATTTCAGTTATGAGAACCAGAATCTGCCATAATCCAATGTTTAGAATCTTCCTTCATCATCTGTGGCTCTTTCAGCTGTTAACTGCCTACCTTTCCAGCCTCTTTGTTGTATTTCTATTAAAACCTACATCGAAACACCATTACTGTTTATTTGATAGACCAAGTTCAGTAACTGTGTTAACCTGGAGGCATCACAGTTTTGCCCACCAGCCTGGACCTCCAGTGGCCTCCAGTATCTGGATCCATTTCTTCAATACTTGGGCTGCCTTGGAGCTGAAAATTGATAGGGAAGATGAGAAGGTGAATCAGGATGCTTTGATGAAGTGGTGTGGAGATGAAGTAGAAGGGAGGAGAGGCTTAAAATAAATATCTTAAAATTGCTTATTGATATCATTGACATAATTTGTTTGTTGAATTTCTTTTTAACGAGTCATAAAAGGAAACCTGGTCATTGCCAGTGTCTAAGAAAATGAAAACTTGGAGTGTAGAACAAAAGTCATTATTTTTATGTAGATATTGTTTTTTGGACAGTCAAGCATCTTGTTCATAATATATTTAAAAGTAACAAAAAAGTTGTATTCTTTAAAAAAGAAAAAAAAATGTGGGCACTGTTTTTCCCTTTACCTAGTGGATATTCCCATGGCTGCCTTCTCAAGGAAGACATTTCTCTGTCTTTCTGCCAGAGCCCAGAGGTCAACCATTTCCAGACCAAGTAGAGAAAATAAAAAAGAGCTGCTACCTCCTGATAAGATCCCCTAGAATTTGTAACTCTACTAGTTAAGGATTTATTGAATAGTTAATAAAAGTTATTACAAACTAGAGCTTCAACAAAGCTATAACCAAAAGTGAGTTACTACTGTCTACCTCATTAGTTAGCTTTAGTCATTTTTAACACTTGTGCCAAATCCTTGCACATATTATTCAGCTATTAAGAATTCAAGTGGTCTATAAATTCATTTCTAAAATTGTTCACTGACCTAGTAGCTTTTTCCAATCTGGACTGAGAAATTTCTATTCAGTGCTTTTGTTTTGCTGGAGTCAGAGGCTAAAGCTATATTAGGATTTACTGTTGGCTTTTTCACTTTTAACTTAGAAAGAAAAGCATTATTTTTTTGTTAATCATTAAGAACACCAATTAAGTCTGCAAAACTATATTTTTGGAGGCAATTCTTTGAGTTGTACTTACAATTGAATTTATTTCCATTTACTTTTCTTACCTGAGGTGAAATAAAATTGTTATTCCCATGTGGAATATATCAAGTTTTTAATAATTCCCATGAAAAGGAACTTTCTAAGATTATCTTTTTATCAATAGTTAAATTATGTTATGTTTTTAATTGGACTGCAAGTCACAGCCTCTAGCTTCCCAGAATTGTAATGGTGTTGAATTAATTTAAAGGGACTCAGAGGAACCAGATATGGAAAGCTGTCACCATTATAATTTAGTTTTATGATTAGATCATGGAAAACATTGTAGAATCCTGAAGACAGTTTTAACCCTTTTATTTTGAAAGAGATTTTGTTCAGTTTGTCTCTCTCAAAAGATATGCATCTTTGGAGGGATTCCTAATCCTATAGAAAAGTTGATTAAATAAATGTCACAGGGAAAATAGCAGAGATTACCACATTAAAGACATACACAATTTATGATCTCCAAATTAAAATAATCACAAACATGGGTGTGTGTGCACACACATGCATACATCATATTCCATTGTATGAGTTGTAACACAATGAAATTTGGGACCTTTTCTATATGCTTTGAATAATAAGTAACAAAAATGTTTTGTGTTACAATAAATATTCTAATTATTTTACATACTTTAAACAATACATTTATAGTAAATAATTCTGGTATTTTTATTTTGGGATTCTTGAACATTCTTTTTTCCAAGAATTTTCCAGAAGTAAATATATATATATATATATATATGTATGTATATATATGTATATATTTGTGTGCGTTTGCTGAGAAGGCAAAAACTGTATTGACAATAAAGAGATTCTTTTCAGTTCTCAGAAAAATTAAGTACATTGGGCCTATTAAAGTACTATGCAGGCACACACAAATAGAAATGACTGTGTTTAAAAATATTTGTGAAAAATTAGATAATGGGTATATGGAATCTCTCCATATTATTTTTACAAGTGCCTGGGAATCTGCAGTTATCTCAAAACAAAAAAGTTTTTAAAATTGTGTCATGCAATGGCAATATCTTTTTTTGCTATCTGTTTGTCCCTCAATGCATTGATATATACTGAAATATTTAAAATGCATATACTTAACAATAAAAGAGAAACAGCCCTAATTTTGTGATTATGTTGACATTTTTAGGGTAATTGATTCAAAGGAACTTCATATTAATTTTTAATTATAGCGGGCAGAGGGAGTTCTACGTGAAGATAGAAGGCTATTTTACTACATTTGTTAAATTAATTCATGATGTTAGTTTTTTGTGTGTGTGTGTTTTTTTTTTCTTTGTAAACTGTAAGAAAATGGACAGGAAAAAAAGGCCTTTCTTTAAATACATCAGTCACAAGAGCTGGGTAAAGGAGAATGCAGCTCTTTTATTTGATGGGATGAGAAAGCTAATAATGTATGACAGTAAAAAGGCAGAGGCTTTTAACGCTTTTTTTAACCTTACAAAAAAGGTCAACTCTGATCTGGAAATGAGAACAGCCAACACATGGGAACGAAGGGCAAAAAGCCAAGCGGAAAGCGAGAAGGAGCTGGTGACGAACACACTCAGCAGGGCAGGTTCCAGTCCCCAGCACCCACACCCCAAGATTCTAAAAGCACAGGCCAGCCAGCTCTCCATTAATTTTGTGTGTTTTTTTCCACATTAGGAGGGGAGGGACAATTCGGAGACTGGCAAAGTTATCCAGACCAGAAAAAAGCATGCTTTATCTTGATTTAAACAGAGATGAAGAAAGAAAATTCTGCAACCAGCTTGCTAGTTTCATTTTTGCTGAAGAAAAAGCTGGTTTAACAACTGAGCTTCTAACTCAATGGTTAATGTACTTAATATAGGAAAGCAAATGACTACATTTATTGAATGCCTATTCTGCACCCAGCACTGAGTTACAGCCCTCATTTTACAGATGTGAAATTTAAGAGGAAAAGAAACATGCTTAAGATAAACCGGTCAATATGTGCTGAATTGGATTTGAATCCAGACTTGATTCCAAAACCCTTTTTTTCCGCCATAGAAACCAGTCGTGATGACTCTTACTTTTATTAGGGCCTTTATCCAATTAAAATGATGCCAAATTCATTTAAAATTTAAAAAGCAGGTTTATATTTTCTGTATTCCAAAGCTAATAGCTTGCTTAAAAATATATTATTTCATGTGGTTAGATTAGAGGCCCCAAGGAGGCATCTAAACAAATCACCATGCTGTGTTGAATAAAATATGTGTTAGAGGCTGCTGGTTGTTGTTCAGAATAGGGATAGGATTCTTGTACCCCACATTTACTAGCCAGTGACTGTGGACAAATTACATAATATCTCTGAGTTTCGGCTTCATTGTACAACAAATTGAGATAATACTTGTTCTAACTTGATAATGACAGCTAAGAAGATTAAATGAGAAAATTAATATATGTAAAGTTCTTAGCATACTAACAAGCGTGTTTAATAAAAAATATGATTATGATTTCTAATATTAGTTGATATAATGCTGAACAAATACATATCTTCATTAACTAGTTGATTGATAAAAAATTGTATGCAGCCTCATGTGCAGCTTTGTAAATGTTACTATGATATGTACTTGAGTTTTTTTTTAACTAAATACATTATTTAACTACACCTATCTGACCCCATATTATAGATTTGGATTTTAAGCTGACAGAAACAATTCAATAGCTTTCAATGTATGTGACTTTCCAACTATTACACTGTTATTGGCTCCTGGAGACATATTTCTTATTGTAAATAATACTTCTTTTATATAAGCCCACCACCTCATTCTAGCCCCTTCCTTCCCCCTGTCCAACTCACGTTTGCTGCTCTGTCTTTGAGAATATCAACAAGAGCTAGAGAAGTAGAAACTACCCCTAGATGTTTCCTTTCTCTTCCCACCCCTATTTAATAATTCCACATGTACATCCATGGTCTTAGTTTAGGGCTTTAGGCTCTTGTCACTGTTCATGTAGACAACCATTCTCCATGCCAAACCCACCCAGTCCATCCTTCCCAGGATTTCAGGAGGGCTAATTCTGAAAGGGAAAGTGGATCATGACACAGCCCTGCTTAAGTCCTCTCATTGCTCTGTTGTTTTGAAGATAAAACCCAAACACCATGGCATAATACAAAAGACCCTTCCTTCATTATGGGTTCTGGTTATGCCTCTGGACCTCATGTTCTGCCACAGAATGATTTATGGCTTTTTATGTCCTCATTGCTGTCTCTTGCTCTACTCTATCAGCCAGGTTACCTGCTTCAGTTGTTCAACTACAATTAACTCTTTAAAATCCAAGCTCATATATTGCCTCCTCCAACAAAGCATTCTCAATTTCCCATATCTGTGTTAGGTGCATATCCTGTATCTGTCCATTTCTTCCTCTCGTTGCATCTACTCTTGTGTCCTTTTATACTTCTATATGTGGCAGCAATTTAAAGTTATATCTTGCTGGGCATGGTGGCTCATGCCTGTGATCCCAGCATTTTGAGAGGCCAAGGCAGGAGGATTGCTTAAGCCCAGGAGCTCAAGACAAGCCTGGGTAACATGGTGAGACCCCATCTCTACAAAACATAGTTTTAAAATTAGCCAAGCCTGGTGGTGCATGCTTGTGGTCCCAGCTACTCTGGAGACTGAGGACGGCGGATCCCTTGAGTTCAGGAGATCAAGGTTGTAGTGAGCTGTGATCACACCACTGAACTCCAGACTGGGCAACAAGAGTAAGACTCTGTCTCAAAAAAATAAAAATAAAGTTATATTAGAATATACTAATGTCCCACTTCAAATCTCCAATGATTTTCTATTCCAAATAAAAACATGCCAGAATCCTTACACGGCCTCCAATGCCCTGTATGGACTGGTCCCTGCATAGTTCTCTGACCCTCTCCCATACCCAGGATCACTGTGCTTCAACCCGCTATCCAGAAGCACATCTGATAAATGCTCCTAGCTCAATCCTACAGCAGGCTTTACATTTTGCCATCATCACTAGCTTAGCAATTTCCACTTGAATATTTGCATGGTTGACTTCCTTTCATCCTTCACATCCCAGTGTAAAAGTCACCCTTTCAGAAAGCCTCTCTGACTAGTCTTCCAGTGTTGCTTGCCATTGCCACTCACTCTGTTTTTCTTATATATATATATATATATATATATATATGTTTTTATTATACTTTAAGTTCTAGGGTACTTGTGCACAACGTGCAGGTTTGTTACATATGTATACATGTGCATGTTGGTGTGCTGCACCCATTAACTCATCATTTACATTAGGTATATCTCCTAATGCTATCCCTCTTCCCTCTTCCCACCCCACAACAGGCCCCGGTGTGTGATGTTCTCCTTCCTGTGTCCAAGTGTCCTTATTGTTCAATTCCCACCTTTGAGTGAGAACATGCGGTGTTTGGTTTTTTATCCTTGTGATAGTTTGCTGAGAATGATGGTTTCCAGCTTCATCCATGTCCCTACAAAGGACATGAACTCATCATTTTTTATGGCTGCATAGTATTCCATGGTGTATATGTGCCACATTTTCTTAATCCAGTCTATCGTTGTTGGACATTTGGGTTGGTTCCAAGTCTTTGCCATTGTGAATAGTGCCACAATAAACATACATGTGCATGTGTCTTTATAGCAGCATGATTTATATTCCTTTGGGATGTAATGGGATGGCTGGGTCATATGGTATTTCTAGTTCTAGATCCCTGAGGAATCGCCACACTGTCTTCCACAATGGTTGAACTAGTTTACAGTTCCACCAACAGTGTAAAAGTGTTCCTATTTCTCCACATCCTCTCCAGCGCCTGTTGTTTCCTGACATTTTAATGATCTCCATTCTAGCTGGCGTGAGATGATTATGGATTAAAGACTTAAATGTTAGACCTAAAACCACAAAAACCCTAGAAGAAAACCGAGGCAATACCATTCAGGACATAGGCATGGGCAAGGACTTCATGTCTAAAACACCAAAAGCAACGGCAACAAAAGCCAAAATTGACAAATGGGATCTAATTAAACTAAAGAGCTTCTGCACAGCAAAAGAAACTGCCATCAGAGTGAATAGACAACGTACAGAATGGGAGAAAATTTTTGCAATCTACTCATCTGACAAAGGGCTAATATCCAGAATCTACCAAGAACTCAAACAAATTTACAAGAGAAAACAAACACCCCATCAAAAAGTGGGCAAAGGATATGAATAGACACTTCTCAAAAGAAGACATTTATGCAGCCAACAGACACATGAAAAAATGCTCATCATCACTGGCCATCAGAGAAATGCAAATCAAAGCCACTCACTCTGTTTTTCATAGCACTTATCGGTAACTAGTCATATTGTTTATTTATGTTTTCTTGTTTGTTTATTATTGGTCTACCTACTGGCACATAAGCTCTGTGTCTTTCTTGTTTACCACTGTATTCTAGTATCCAGGAAAACATTTGGCATACAGAAGTTCATCTCATTCACTATATTACCTCTGAATGAGAAGTTAAATAATTTCTTATTGAAATTAATTGTTATTCCTAATGATGTTAAATCTATTTACTATTTATTGATACAACACTTCTACTATAACTATTGAGGAATTGCAAATGATGAAAACTTGAGCTGTATGTAAAAATTTAGGCAATGAGATCAAACAATTTGCCATATCAAGATAATTGAATTTTAAGATCAAAGACTGAATTCAAAGATGTAGATATGTGAGACAAAATGTTAGGTGTTCCCTCAAATCTGCTCTTTCCTTCCTAGTATATAAACAATTGTAGCTATGTATTTCACAACCCCTCTTGCAGTGAGGCATGGTCCTATCACTTATTTCCAGCCAATGGAAAGTAAGCAGAGGGCCAGATCCTAGCTCTGGGCTACAGCCTATAAAAAGTCAGTGTGTCTTCCTATTCTCTCCCCAGCCTCTAGCGGGAAGCAGATGATGATAATAAGAACCTAGGCAACCAGAGGCACAGAGGAAGGAAGCTGACCCCCAATTCACCACGCAGAGGAGAGCGCATAAGTGGCCACTGCCATTTGAGGGATGGTGCATTAGCTCATTGTATTTGAGCCATTTTCCATTTTACATTCATTTATTCAGCACTTTGTCCCTCTTACCCTAAATAATACCATATTCAGTATGCTGAGTTTCATCAGGTTTCCCAATATTTCTTGAAGAATTCTAAATATTCAAATTTTAGCTAGGCTTACGCAATGCGTGTTTATTCTTCTTCTCTATCTATGTTCATTACAGAAGCCCAATTTATAAGCTTTGATAAATATTTCCTTAATCTAAAAGAAGGCTCACATCAGGTGAGGGAAAAAAAGCTATTATAAATAGTGGTAGAAGAGCATTAGCCAAAATCAGGAAGGCAAAAAACATGAAGTTAGACGTTTTGTATGTATTCATTTGTAGGTAAAGTATGTCTTCTCTGCCTAATGAATGACCACATTAAATATCTATGGCAAACAATAAGAGGAATTAATTCATAAATTGTTTGCGTTTTCATTTCCAAAGTTATGTTATGCTTTTAATACAAGACTAATTTAATAAAAACATTTATGATTTCACGTCTTTTTTTTTCATAAGCCTTAGGTTTTACCTGAATTACCAAATTTAGTCTCATCTCCTGAGGCCTCTTAATTTAATAAATTTTCCAGAGTAAATGTGTATAAAAAAGAAAAATTAAATAAATCTGCTAAAATCTCTTTTTAAAATTTAAAGTAAACCAAATCTGATATTTCCAGATAATGTTTGCGCATAATTTAATGCTTCTTTGATCTAGTTATATTAAAATCCCTGCAATAAGCAATACAAATCCACAAATATTATCTCTGTCATGTAATATTAACTGTCTATTATAAAAATAATTGATGCTTCAATTTTTAGTTATTTCCTTGGTTTAGGATGTGTGGGACAAAGGAGGTTTAGAGAAGAGTTTCAAGATGGGATAAACCCAGTTTTCCACAGGACATAATGGCCTTTGACTCAAATGAGCACTCTACCTCTAATCCTCTTCCCTATAACAACTTCATACCTCAAAATAATCACCCTCTATTCCTTTCCAATCATTCCACCAAAAATATTATCCCCAAAATTCATCCTTAATAAAATATTGGAAGAAAGAAAAGTATTGGGAATTAAAATAGGAATTTACCCTTTCCCCTATTAAATTCTGGTGTATCTTGAAATTTTTTTAACTTCCTATGTCATGTGAGGAAGTCTCAGATCCAACATTGCTTTGTCTCCTATTACTGCAAACTAAGTGTAATTTTAAATGCTATACTCAGTATAAAAATTGCCTACAATAATAGAATTGTTTAAAGTACTATGATGTTTATTATAATTGCCTTTAATATTTTAGCTTTATATCTGAATGTCAGTGTTGCTCTGGGAAATTACAGCACTTTCATATTATAATACATATTGATTATTAACCAATAGTAAGTATTTTAATTGATGCTATTTCAAATTATAACTGCTACCCAAATCTCTTCATGAAATTTAGATTGTTTCAAATCTAAAATTGGTCATTATTATATTCTCTAGTTATTCAGGATTGTTGTCAAACACCTGCAATTTTTTTATATGTAAATAAGTCACTGAATGAGTATTATATGGACAATTATAGAAATAACAGAAATTACTTGAAGAAAACTTCAAAGGAGGTTTCCTTGCCTTAGGGAGTCAAAACTATCTAATTATACATATTATCTAATTTTATATATAGATATATATGTAATTCTATATTATAGAGCTAACTCATTCAGTTTTATATATAACTTATATACGTACATATTTAACATAAATACAAATGAGTTAGATATAATACACACACACATAAATGAGTTAGAATAACTAACATAACAAGTTTGAATGAACACCTAGCACCTATTGGCATCAGTGATACTTTTACAAAAAGACATAGTAATGATACTTAGGAGATTTTATTTACTTCATATTAATATAATACACATTTTTCTGTCTACTTGTAAAAAGGAGATTTTTAAACAAAGTTTCATGATTGACTGTCAGAAGGGCACACCTAGTTCTGTTCCTGCTCATCTTTAATGCTCTCTTGAGCTTCAGGTGTAATTTACCAATCCATAAATATGTGTATTTACCAGTCTCCAAATCTTTGCACTTCCATTATCTCATTTTCTCACTCTGCATTCAGGCAGGAGTGCATTACTGAAAAAGTCCAGAACTATGATGATTAGAACTTTCCTAATAAGTTCATAACACCTAATGTTAGCCAACCAATTGATGTATTTTAGCAGATTCCTATTGCAGAGAACATTTTATACTATGTTTGTTTCAGGCCTTCGTCATTTTCCTGAGCTTCCTAACTCTTTTGAAACTTTTCATTCTCAAAAATGAGAGCATGAGCTTCCTGAACACCTCAAATTAGTCCTTCCCTCTCTTTCTCCATCTCCTCTTTCATGTGGATTCAGAGAGAGAGGCCACACTTTCATCACACCCAGCGTTTTTATTCATGCAGGCGCTCATCTGTTCACTTCCAACTGAACTATGAGCCAATCCCTCAAGTGGAGTTAGCAATAAAGATTATAAGACCTAGTCCCCCAAACTCAAGAATTCCACTCTCTGTTGAGGGAAACCTGAATGGAAATAATTGTGATACAATGTAACAAGTTTATTAAAAGTTATAATTATGTAATAAAATGGGGAAATGCAAGAAGAAACTAAAATTAGTTTTATTGGGTTATGGAGGAACGATTCAGAAAGAATATTTTTAGATTTGACATTTGACTTTGAAAGGTATGTAGAAATCAGACGGAAAAAATATAGAAGTGATGAGGAATGGTAGCTTTAAGTCATTTCAAGCAACGGAAGTAGGCAGATACAGAGAAACAGTACCCTCACGAAATACAACTAGTTGGGTGGGGGCTGGGGTACATGAGAAAGTGGGGGGAAATGAACCCAGAAGAGGAATTCAGTCCATATTAGGATGAAAATTGTATACTATGCTGAGGAGCCTGTTCTTCACAATATGGGCAAAGGAAGTCATTAAATGTGTTCTGAGTTTCAGAAAAGAAATAGAGTGACATTGTAGAGAATGGACTCAAAGGAGAGGAAATAGAAACAGGCCATTTAGAAGGGTGCTCACAGCACTCACTTATTCAACAAGGAAGTATTTACAGAGTACTTGTTATGAATAAGCATGAAGCTGGAGAAACAAAAATAATAATGGGGATACAGAAATTTAAAACATGATCCTAACTTCAAGAAGCTCACTATCTTGTAGACATGGGGTAAGGGGAGATAAGGATAGCTAAATAAACAACACTATTAAAACACCATGTGACATGTGCTTTAATACAATGTGGATCAAATAAGAAATGTAAAAGCAAAATAAGAAATATAAGAGCAAATGTAAAACAGATTTGGAAAGAATGTATATTCAGTTTGAGACTTACTGAAATTTAATTGCCTGTGGGATATCTGCATAGACCTTGCTAGTAGTATTTGGAATACAAGTTTAAAGCTCAGGTGAGGTAGCTGACTTAGAGATATAGATTAGACTACCTTCTGTGTATGACTGATTGTTGAGCATATGGCTGTGAATGAGGTCATCTAACGAGTAAGTAAAATTACAAGTGAATCAAGAATGCAATCATTAGAATCTTTTCAGAGTGTAAAATACATTACAGTATTTATTCAAAATATCCACTGCCTTTTCCTACTGAATGCATCTCTACCAAACGTGCCCTTACCAGCTCTGTCCCTGAGGGAAAATTAGAGTTTTTGCCTCATTAAAGTAAAGCTTTGTCCTGTGATTTTCTTTGGCCAGTGAAATGTGAGTGAAATGAACATTAACCACTTCTGTGCAAAACTTTAAAGCCCACAACATGGCTCTGCCTTCTTTCTTTTTAGTGCCTCAACACCAGCAAGGAGCCCAGAGTGAAGAGCCAAAGGCAACTCAGGATGAACATATAACTTCAGCTGAAAATAAACTGAGATTTTGGAGGTTGTCACAATAAAATAATTTTGTCAGAGCCAAATAATATAGTATGGGTAAAACGAAAAATGAAAAGAAGTATAGTAAACCAAATGGCAGTAATGATATAGAAATTAAATTTTGAGATATACGGGATATAGAATCGGTAGAACTTTGAACTATTTGATGTGTGGAATTATAAATAAGTCCACAATGACTTTGAGATTTTTAGCCTGAGTGGCTGTGAAAAGGTGACAGACATTATTGTAGGGCGGAAAACCCCATTACTGCTTCTATTTCAGAAATGGCATTCAAATGCACTTTGGAAGTGGAGGAAAAAAAGGGAAGAATTTAGATGTTGACATTTGGATATATTTTGTTTAAGATGCCTCTGGTATATCAGGTGGAGATACCTGCTTGGCAGTGGAATATATGCGCCTGGAGTTCTGAATGGGGGCTGAGCAGAGTGAGACCACCCAGGGAGAATGTGTCCAGTACAAAAAGGATTGAGGATGGATTTTGTGAAGGAAACTAATTTTTAAGAGAACAACAAAAGAATAGGGAGTAAAATAAACTTAATAGAAGTAGTTAGAGAAATAGGAATAAAACATGGAAAAGTGATGTTTATTTGCCAAAAAAAGATATTTTAAGAAGTATAGTCAAATGTGTACACCACCGCAGAGAAGTAAATGAAACAAAAACTTTTGAGAGATTATTGGTGTTTACAAGGAAGAGATATGTTGGAGTAGCACATTACAAGGAAGACATTCTAAACTCTGTACCTGAGATGATAACCTCACATGATCAAAACCATCCTAAGACATCTCTCAAATTGCCTTTATGTCTTCAGTATTTGGGGTCTGGAAACTCAAAAGCCAAGAATTAAATTATTTATTTTCTCTATGTATTGAAGCTACAGTGCACTTTCCTCCTGGTTAGAAGAGTCCAAAGCCTGATTCGAAGGAGGTTGAGAGTATAGAAATGAAGAATTTTTCCTTCCCTTCTTTTGACCTAGAAGGAATAAATTCCAAAATGGTAAATTCACCTTTGCAGGAATTTCATTGTAAGTCACTGATTTTTAGGAGGTAGGCTTCCATGGTGTGGTGGGTGTGGAAACCCGATGGTAATGAGGAGAGAATTGAGGGTAATGAAGTGAAGAAAGCAGGTGCAGAGAAATGAGGCATTATTGTCCAGGGAGTCAAGGTTGCAGGGAGGTCACGTTAGGAATGGGGATGGTGGGGATGGTGAGCATGCTAGTTGGCTGAAGAAAGGAAGCCAGGGGAAAAGTTAAGATTGAAGACATGGGAGAGAGAGGAGATAATTGATGGGAAAACGTCCCAGCTGAGAGGCGGGGACTGCACCAAGAATAAAGTTAAAGCAAATAGCATGTCACAGAGCATAGGAGAACATTACCTCTCCCTCTAGAATCTAGATAGAAAAAAAGGAAGAAAATGTAAATCACTCATTATGCAAATAAACTTTATATTAGCCTTAAGAGAAATTATGTGAAAGTAATTTGTAAACCCTCGAGCACTGAAAGAAATACTAGCCACCCTTAGTATTTTTTTAAATTTTCCTGTAGATGAGTTATCAGGAATGCAGACTGAAGCATGGGGCAGGGTCAGCAATGGAAAGTCTCTTTGAGAATTACCTGTAGAGAAGTGATAGGTAAATAAATTAGAATTGAAAGAAAACTCCTGAGTAAGAGTATAGAGGAATAAACACTGAGCTTATTCTCTCTGTAGAAACTGGTCAAGGACAACGACACAAAAAACCAGTGCTCATTAGAAGTTGGCAAAATTAGACAATTTAGCAATCAGGCAGAGTGTCATTGAAAGGGAGGAAACCCAGTGTGTTAGTCTGTTTTCATGCTGCTGATAAAGACATACTGGAGACTAAGCAATTTATAAAGAAAAGGAGGTTTAATGGAGTCACAGTTCCATGTGGCTGGGGAGGCCTCACAATCATGGTGGAAGGTGAAAGGCATGTCTTACATGGCAGCAGGCAAGAGACAGAATAAGAGCCAAGCCAAAGGGGAAGCCCCTTATAAAATCATCAGATCTTATTAGACTTATTCCCTACCACAAGAACAGTATGAAGGAAACTGCCCCCATGATTCAATTATCACCCACTGGGTCCCAATCACAACATGTGGGAATTATGGGAGTGACAATTCAAAATGAGATTTGGGTGTGAACACAGCCAAACCATATCGCCCAGTACTGGAATGATTCCAACCCAGCACCTGGCACAACACCCATCTGCAGCAGATAGGCCCATGCAATAAATGTTTATGGTAAACAAGAGTACACGTGGTTAACAGGGTGGAATTTAGTGAACAAGAGGGCATTTGGAGACTCTGGGCTTCAATCAGACAATCCTGATTGCTGCCCCTGTTTGAAGCATGATCGGACCATGGAAAATGAAAAGTGCTCCTAGAGAACATGTGCAGAGGGCAGGTGAGGATCATAACCAGAAAAGATTTGTCATGAGGGCAGAAATATGACAGTCAGTTCAGGGGAAGACTGAGAAGAGTAGAAGAACCGGAAGATTGAAGAAGGAAAAGGCAATCATGAAGGAAGTGAAATCCTAAAATGCAATTGTTCTCCCTGTGAACTGTGTATACCTGGCTTTACAACATGCCTCCACCAGACAGTTGGCTGAGGATGCTGGTCCCTGGCTCATGGTTTTTCTTTTTTTTTGTCCTCATTATGGCTCACAGGTGATGGCCTATAGAACAGGCTGTTCTCATGGTTACTGTAATAGTTTTCTTTTCTACTCTTTAGCAAGTCAGTCTCTATCTCACTGTTGAGAACCTTCTGCCTCTATTACTTCCTCAATCCTACTAAGTTGGAGCTTCAACTACCCCAGTACCTCCTGTCCTTTACCAATTCTCCAAATCTCTTAGTCTCTTCACAGACATATTTTTTCCTTCTCTCTTTTAAAATAATACTTTTTGAGTGTCTACTATGTGCCGGGTTTGGGCTAAACTCATTGCATAAGCTTTATCAGTTTTTCCCTCCCCCTCAAATTATGACACAAGAACTATCATGCTCCCTTTTTAGCTCAAACATTTGAAGTAATTTCCCTAAGAGCTTATAAATGGTAGGACCTGGAAGTGAACAAGGTGGTCAGGACTTACAAGGTTGTATTTGTGGTCCTTATGTTGAATATCCTTTCTAAATACTCCTTCTTTGCATAACCCAAATCTCCTGGTCAATCTTGGCACCACTGCTTACACCAACATTCTTAAATTTTTTTTCCTTCAGTTCGTTTGCACATACTAAGCCAATCCCAAATTCTGGAGCAACTTAGTTGCCTGTACTCATCATGCCTATTTCCACGCTGCTAAGTGTTGTTGGAGAAAATTAAATAGCTGGGCTGTTTGCTTTCATTACGTTGTCATGATGTCCACCTTCAGCTAGGCCTTCACAAACACTGGCAATCCCTTCGCTCGTCTCTCGACAGCTATTTCCCATTTCCCACAGCATCTGTTCCAAATCTGTGTAGTTTTCCTCAAGTCTACTTTAATTAAAAACATTCTTAACATGGCTTACCAGGCTTTCCAAAATTTGGCTCCTTCCCACCTCACCAATCTCCTGAAAGGCTGTGTTCTCTCTTGCTTCTCTGGGCTCTAGCCACAGTGATACTTTTTATTCCCTCTCTTGTCCCCTTCAGATATTCTGTTCACTGTGTTTGAGAAGCGTTTCTCTTGCTTTTGTGTTTAACTCACTATTCATTCTTCAATGTTACATAATCTGATGAGCTTTCCCTGACTTCCTGCACTAGCTTAGATTTGTAACAGTTTTAGCATTCTGCATGTTTTTAAAGGTTTGTCTGAAGCCAGCCTTTCTCTTTAAGTGGCTAAGTACATGTAGAATGTGACAATATTGTCTCATTCAACTAATATATCCCCAGCACGTAGCACAATGCCTCACCCCGGGGAGGTGCTCAATGCTTATTTGTATATTTAACTGGAATCATACCTTTGCCATTAATAATCTTATGTATTCATTTGTATTTACAGACTAGGGAGATTTGAGATACCTCATTTATGCACAGAGTCTGTAAAGACATAAAAGGCACACTAAGCCTGAGATTTTTCACACTGACAGCCTAAGTGGGGGAAGAAGAGCTTCTCAGAGTAGATATAGGACCCAAGAAGGTATAGCACATATGGTCCATGGAAATATGGCCCTCATGGTTTCAGCCCTGAAGAAACTGAGATGTTTTATAGAATAATATGTAAGATGGTGTCCTTTATTCAAAGAAAGGGCAAGAACTAGGATATCAAAATGCTGAAAATATGTGCCAGCCCTTGGGGTAACGGTGTTGATAATTCAAATGGCATATGCTCTACGAACGAACTGAAAGACTAAGCTATTGAAGACTGTGGAAGCTAGGACATTTTTACTCTTGTTGCATTCTCTAAGTTTATTTCTCTTGGCATCTTTTCCTATTTGACATCTCTATTTATCCGGAGACTGAGGTTCAATCTTGTGTGACAAACTCAGGAACACAGTTTACTGAGAGCCAAAAGTTGCTGAGCTTGGGGAAGAGGAAGGTAAGTAACAAACGAAATGAACAAAGGTAAACAGGTGAGGAAGCAATTATCACAGGCATAGCAGGTCAGTTATAGGTTCAGGCCAACTTCAAAGAGACCTGATTTATTCATTCACTCGTTTATTCATTCATAAGGGGAAGAACAGGGAGGAGGTATAGCTTTGAAAGTGCTGAGGAGAGACAATAGGAATAACAGACTATGTCATTTAAAGAATTTCATCCTATAACAAGGCAGGAAAGCATTTCCCTGATGATTTGTGATGTTTAACATTTTTTCTTATACCTGTCGCTTTCTCTATTTTTCAATTTGATTGTTTTCTTACTATTGAATTGAGTTCATCCCATGACAAGACAGGAAAAGTCCAGAAAACATGGCCATTAGGGCACATCTCATCTTTCCCTAAGATGCCTTCCCTAAGATGGTAGAGGGTCAGTAACACCACCATGGTAAACACCTAGATCTGACCACCAAGAAATCTGATCAATGCTCAGTAGTAGTCCTGAAACATACAGGGTCAGAATTTAAGCAATGTGCAAGAAGTATTCTCAAACCTTCCTTGTTCACAGGGAAAGTTTACTGATCTAGTGACTACTGACATCATCTGTGTTTCTAGAGTTGGATGAACCTCCAGGCACATAACTCAACCCTAGCTGGCAGTACTTAGCAAAAAGATTTTAGAGTATTTTGGTCTGCCTAGGGTGTACTGTGGTATATTATTCAGGACTACTGGGGTTTCAACAGATAGAAACCAAATGCGAACTGACTTAAGCCAAAAAGCAATGTGGGAGCTATTTATTGTTTCATAGAATTGCAAATCTAGGTGAACATTGCTAAGTGCACAGTAATCAACCACTGGCATGGCCAGGTGAAAGGGCTCAAATGATGTCACCAGGCTCTGGTCCATCTTAAAGTCTCCACTTAGCATTCCACTGAGAGGGTCCTGGTACCTCCAGCATCACTTCTTCCTTACTGTCAGTAGTCCCAATGGAAAGAGCTATATTTCTTCTCAAATTTTATAAAAACACTGGACTTGCTTCCCAATGGCCTAGATTAGATCTTACGTTGAACCCAACCAGGGTCATGAAATGTGCTGAGTGGCTAATCCTGGACCACATCCCAACATTTCCAGCTTAAAGTGGGTCAGCCTCATTCATATGGAGTAGACTGAGAATGTGGGGTGTGGGGGAAGTTTCCCAAGGAAAAATGGTTTACTTTTATGAGTGAAGAAGAGAAGGATTCCAAACAGGAAAAGAAAGAAAGAAAAAAAAGTGATGCCCCCAGTAAATGTATTCCAAGGAAAGGAATTTGGGATACTGCCTGGGTGAGAGATGAAAGAAGCCGTGATGCTTCCTTTTATAAGTTAGGATGCTTGCTGTTGTTATCATAGTTGTTAGGAGATTCAGAAACCCATCATGAACTAACTTGAAAAGAAAACCAATTGGCTTTATATAATCCAATCATCAGAAGAGTAGGGCTGGCCTCAGGAATTGAATTCATGGTGAAAAAAAATTATCAGGACCTTCTGCTCTCCAGCTCTTTCTCTTATTTTACTTGTTAGCTTTATTTTCTTCTACCACTGAACTTTCTTCAACTAGTGGTATACATGGCTCTCTGGACTAATATCCCTATCATTTCATCAGAAAGGAAAGGACATTTTATTATCATTTCTAGCCTGAAAAAATCAAGGGAAGAAACTCACATTTAGCCAGCTGGAATCACTTATTTATCTCTTGATCAATTAGGAAAGCAGGGTCTATTGTCACAAGCATAGTGCTTTGCTGTATAGATGATATCCACAGCACTAGTTCTCAAACTTCTTGTGCCATAGACCTTTTTTGGCAGTCTGGAGGAAACCGAAAAACCCAATCTAAGAATAATGTATTTAAACTCCTAAAACACAACATATAAGATTGCAAAGAAAAACTATGATATTTAAGTACAGCTACCAAAATATATTAAAAATAATTTATGATACAATCACATGCATGCTTTATTACTGTTACACTAAGTGATAAGACGTGGAAACATGCCTAATCATTCCTCATGTAATTTTCAGGTAGTAATGAGCATAAGTATTTACCACATGTGTAAGGTTATATAAAAATATCTGTGATTTATTTTGGTAACAACATAGATACTGCTAGTATTATTGTGATTTGTTTCCTGCTTAAAAATTAGAATAAAGTTATACACTTTAGTTTGAAGCCAGTAAAAATAATGTTACAATTTCGCCCACCCAAGACCTTAGTCCCTCTGAATTCTGCTCATAGATCACTGCAGAGTCCATGGACTCCAGGCTAGAAGCTGCTGAACTAGAGAGTCAATGAGGTAAGAATTGAAAAATCCCTAAGAAAAGATGCATTTCAGGAGCTACTGGATCCAGCTGCCCATCTTCACCTGGATAATTTTACAACAAGGCCGAAACTGAGATTTTATTTTAAATGATTGTGATGTAGGCCTTTCTTGACCTAGCTATTCCCATTATGTCTCATCTGAAGAGTGAAATAATTTGTGACGTCACTTTGTTCAGAAAAGGTTGTTTCTCAGACCTACACCTTGGTTTGCGTTTGAGTCCTAAACGGGTAGCAAGGTTTACATTTAGAACTAAGCCTTGAATAGTAGAGCTGAAAGTATCAAGAAGAGCAGTTCAACTCTGGTGGAAGTGGAGGTGTTCTGCTTTCAGTGGGTGACAAGGAGAAGAGCAGTACAGGCCATAGATACAAGGACACTAGTCCTTTGAGGTTACAGTCTAGAACTAGATAACCCTGCAAGAGCTAATGATAACAGAGTCAGAAATATCTACTTCAAAAACCTATTTTTTTTAAAAAAAAATTCTTATTTCTCTCTTTTTCTTTCATACTATTTTAAAATTATTTTAAGACTTTAACCTTCTTTGGCTGTGCCAAGAAGGAAAACACAAATAGTTTATGTTTGGGATAGAATTTTTGAAGAACAATGAGGAATGCACCCCTGGGAACTGGAATTGATAGCCAGGGTAATTTATGTCATGTGAATGGTTGAGGAAATAGATTTAGGATCCTTGATCAGCTACTCCTTGCTTCTTGGCAATCTCTTGGAGCTTCTGAGTGGATTTTAATGAGAAAGCATTTCGCAAAGCATTAACCAGATTATTGTGAACTCAGGTGAGGGATGAGCCAAAATATCAAATCCAACAAAAACTGAGTAACTACTATGAGTCAGGCATTATGGAATGCATTTTACAGATACTAATTTATTTAATCCTCTCAAAATGTGTGGAATAGCTACCATTATTTTCACTTTACAAGTGAGAGAACTGAAACTCAGAGAAGGTGAGTAATTTATTGAAGATTACACAGCTGGTAAACAGCAGAATACATATGTGATGCCAGGATGCCTGACTACAAATCTAGTACTTCTCTTTGCTATCATAGCTCCCTGCCAAAGAAACGCACTTGCTCACCCAGTTATTTCTTGTACCCATTGGCCAGCTTCCCTGGACTCTGGGCAATTTGCCAATAGAAAAAAAAAAAGAATCATTAGTGTGAAAAACCTGGAAATGGACCTTATGTGACCTTAAGGCAGATTTCCTTACCCTGGCGTTTGCAAAGAAGAGAGTCAAAATGATTCCAAAAACGAACAAAAGCTTAGAAGTTTTATATGTCCTTACTTGAGCTGTATTCACATTTTTTAAAGTGATGATCCTAATTCTTAGATTATAGTGAGATCAGAAAAGAATTATCTAGAATATCTCTCATGTCACACTGAGAATCATAATAGAAAGCATATGTAAAAGTATCAATTTTCACAAAACAAATGTTTGTCAATGGGGAGTGAGAGGGGAGAATAATTTGAGCTTTGTATTTGTTGAGCATCAGACTGATAGAACTGCTATGTAGAAATGAACATAAAGATATATCAAGATTAGTTATGACATATTGGCACCACTCTCAAATTAATCCAGACATTTAGACCTTCAAAGCAGGTCACTATTTTTTGGACTATGGTAGCAATTAATAAATCAATCTTATCACAGAGCGATTGATTAGCACATTTTGAAGAATGTATAGCAAATGGCTATGCTAATCAAGGGAAATAAAACTATTCATAGATCTCCTTTTAATTTGAATTTTCTCCAATTATAAACAGATTCTCCCTACCCCCAGCCATATCTAAGTGCATTTCATATACTATGGATAGAAAAATGTGTGAGACTGACAAAATATCCACAGTCTGTAACCTCTATTGGAAAAGGCTTTGATTACAGTAAAATTACACAATAATGTGTCATTAAAAGACATTGGACAGACATAAAATCTAACCTTTTGAGCTGAAGAATACTTAATATTCTCTTCATGATCACACAAGGAGAAATTCTTTGCTATGGAATAGCTATTTTCCTGTTAAGCAGGCTATTTCATCAATGATTTATTTCTGAGATGTAATAGGTCGTTTAAAATGGTGGTTTAAAAGTTGGGCCTTTTGTTTAATTTTCTCACAGGCGGTTGGTAATTATCATGGTCCTGCAGTTTCTCTGGAATGCCGTGGAGGGTCAAATGCCAATGGAACCCTGCTTTATAGGGTAATTAAGACAGTCGACATGGTTATTAAATACATCATGCTAAACTAAACTGGAATGCTGTGAAATAAAATCCAAAATCATAAATAAAACTTGGGTATTCCAGCAAAGGGGTATGTGTGAAAAGGAGGAGCTTTATGCTCCCAGAATTGCAATAAATAGCTCTTGCCCACTCAGACTTACTAAAATCTGGCTACTGAAAGCCTCTGGATTAGCCTTTCAGAGAATGAAACTGAAATAAATATGGTATATTTTACACATATACATGAAATTCGAATTCCTGTTTTATGTTATGTAAAATAATACAACAATACGTTTTGGTCAATCATTTGTATTCTTTATTGCAAAGATCAAATGCTGAAAATATGTATAAATTTATCCAATGTAAGTTTGCTATGACTAGCAAATGAATATTAGATAATCTTTTCTAAACACTATCAAAAATGTCTCCCTTTGCAAGGTCTTTCCAATGACTGCTCATCGCTGTGTATTCAAGCTGCCTTTCAGAATTCATCTGTAACCAGCCTAAGACCACAATATAATGACTACTTTAAAGAAACCCGTAACAGGGTATGTGAAGGCTTGTTGATGTTGATAATTCTAAGCAGTGGTGATGTGTAAATATTGTCATCACAATATAAGCCTTCCAAATATGTATCTGTTTTGTGGTCATAAGCTTTCAAACTCAAGAGCTGAAGGCTTCGGTAATTTAATTTCTTTCCAGAAAATGTGATGAGTATACAAAAATTCTGGCAAAAGGGCTGGACAAAATGAGAACAGAATAAAATACAATCTTTCCAACCTATTATATGCTGCCTACAAGAGATTTTAAATTATTCTTCCCTTGCGTATTGCCTGAAAGTTTTTGCTATATGCATGTTTACAGGCAAATTCATTGGTTTACTCGGCAAAGGAAAATAACTAGTCTTAAATAGGGGGAATAAATATTTCCAATTCTAGCTGTAAAACTAGAAGCCAAAACGTATAGTTGACAGGCAGGGAGCCAGCTGACTTAAGATCACTAGTCTTTCCTTAAAATCAGTCTCCGTATTTCCACATGGAACACATTTTAAGTTAACAATGTGTAGTTTGGCAAAGGAATTGTTTTTCTTTGGCATGAAACGGTTGTCTCGTTTTTTAAAAATGTATATTCTGCCTGCTTCTATACACAATGTGTGTCGACATTCTTTTGAACTTCAAAAACTGTTGCTATATCAGGAAATTTGTAGATAATTACTTTTTACAATTTTTGTCTAAATAGAAAAATGCATATTTAACATATTCATATGCTTGTGCTTATGCCTGGTATCATTCTGAATATTGCTTAAATATACCTTGAAATGCATATTGAATGGAGACTTAACTATATCACATACTTTGGGGAAAGCAGGCCTCTCAGAGAAGTCATTTAAAATTTCTTTGATGAGTATTTTTACAGGGTTTATTGACAATGTACAATCTGAAAATGAATGCAGCCATTCCCTTCTCTCAGTCAGTCTTAAAATTGAGTCATTCTATCCACAATGTATTTATAGCACTGAAAACAGTAGAGTGGAATGCTACCCATTCAAACATTTGCAGTTTATTTCCCTATTTCTGGCTGCTACTACAGAAAACTCAGAAAAGCAGAAATGCAAATCTTCAGACATTGGTTCCACATGAAATGGGACAGACTGCTGCACCAGCTACTGTTGTGAGACCAGATAGGGCCACTGCTGCCTACACATAAAGAAGGCCATTAAGGAGAAGTTGTTTATTTCTGCTTCTGCAGAAATCATAAACACCAACCCGGAGCCTGACAGCCCAAGCTGTGCTGCAGTAAATTCTAGTACTTTGTTGGCCATTCTAAACTGCCCAGTAAAAGTTACTGTAGCTAAATCCCATATACATTTCACGAAATAATCCTTCTCAGAAGATGGTATCATATTCATGCACAGCAGGGTGTGCAAATGCCTATAAATCGCATGTAGAATCTGAAATATCTATTTAAAAAAATCTGTGCAAATCTAACCATGACCCTTTGCCAGACAATAGGCCTTCATATGCTTTGCAGCTTAGCAGACACCCAGGAATTTTGTTTGGAAGTGATAGCTACTGTCTATGTAATATTTAGGACCTATTTATGAAGCATCTGGCAGAAAATAAAAGGGTTTTCTCCACTAACATATGCTAAAGAAGGATGTGGTCATGTGCCGACTCCTCTTCTGATTTTTTGCAAATAGCACAACATAAGAGATGGTTGTTTCTGGCTGCCCTGCTGCCTGTCATGGCTGTCAGGCGAAATCCCATGAATTATTGCTCTTCCAGATGTAAGAGATTTTCAGGCTGCCTTAAACTGCCTGTGGTTTGTGGTACTGGAGAGGAGAGAAACGAGATTAAACTTCATCTCATCAGTGCAATCTGAAAAGATCACACAGAGGACTAATAATCAGGGCTTTTTCATTCCAGAGCCAGACTTGAGAGCTGTGTGTTTTTGTTTCAAGGTGATGTCACATTAAGCTTGTTGGAAGACAGTGATTAAGGTCAAACAATATTTGAGGAAGATCAAAATTAAAAAAAAAAGAAAAGTGTTCAACCCTCTTCTGATGCTTCCTTATTGTATTTGCTTAAAGGGGAAGGACTGATCATTTTCACTGATGGCAGAGAATGGGAAGTGGATATACTTCTGCAATTCAAAGTTGTCAGCATTTCTTAATACAAGGTTAATGTGAGAAAAATTAGAAATGTTCCCATAAAATTATAGCTCTACTGTTCATTGTAATTTAGAGCATGCATTCATCACCATAAAAAAAATCAAGTGTCACTTTTTGTTATCTCTAAAGGTCAGTTTTGAAGTCTTGATTTTGTGTGTGTGTGATTCTATGAACATGTTATATAGAGTCTGAAAATACTCATTTAAAAAAATCAGTGGTTGGTAGTAATGCTTTGTGATATTTGGAGTTTTTTAAAAGACAATTAGGTTCAGTTTTCCCTTCAAAATAATACACTCCTATAACCTCCTATAAGTGGTAAATATCAGCAGATTCAATAACCCCAGTTACCAACATTTAACTAAAGGTTTTCATAACTGTTTCCAGAATGACTCAGAAAATAAATCACACCCTCTCCCATTATGTACAGTTTGAGCCCTCAGGGAGAAAACTTATAACTCATTACATTTTGATTCCCTTTGATCAAATACCATATACAGCACCTGGATATTATAATTTTAAATAATAGTTGAGACATAAACTAGGATAATGCTTAAAAACCTAAGAATCTTAATATGGTTACTATTAGTTCTTATCATTTATGGCATGGAGAAATGGTGAGTGGTTTTGTGGCATTTTGCTAGAGTTCCATTAGCAGAATATTAATTATAGATCAAGAAAACATATTTTCTAAGAAACACCTGGAAATAATCGACAAATATATATGTCTTAGATCAGAACATAATTGCCTCAATTCAACCTGTATAACTTTTTTCTTTTTCTTTTTCTTTCTTTTTTTTTTTTTTTTTTAAGATGTAGCCTGTTTAAGTAATGGGGTAGGCTACCAGATGTGAAACCTCCCAGGCCAGCTTTTCTTTCCATTTCAGCGTGGGCACCTCACATAGATTCTCTAATGTGAGGGATCCCAGTGAAACAGTGATGAAAACCACAGGTACAAGTGGCTTACATGAAAGCATTTATTGCTTTTCATGCATTGCATTATAGTATAGTGGGAAAAAAGTCCTTCGTTGAAAATGCATTAATTATTTGACACTGGTTTGCCTCAAAGTCATTTTTACTATGGGATGCAAGTGAAAGATCACAGCTGAAAAAAACATCATCATACTTGAGGTAGGCTCACAGAATCTTTTCTTGTGTTCTGTGTGAAGTTGTCTTGAACTGAAACCTATGCTCCTTAAGGATTAAGGGATTGAAAAGCAAAGACTGAGGCTGCTGTAATTTAAACCCAGAGATTCCCTAGCACAAAGGTGCAAAATGGACTAAGCCAATCTGATTCTTTCCTTGTTCAGTAAAGAAATAATTTTCCTTTAGAAAGTTTTATACTATTAACATTCCAAAGGTGTTATCATCTTTAAAGCAAGTGGTCTTCTCTTGGCTTTAACATGCATTGAGTGCTCACAGACACTAAATAAGTGGACATCGTTTTAAATTACAATTTATGAATCTCTAAACAATTTTCTATATAAGAAAAATATAAGGTCATTTTAAAGTAAAATGCATAATGATCTTCAGTGACTTGCATTTTCTTTGTTAAATTGGTAGTTTATTTTGTTAAATATTTTCCTGGAGTTTGAGGTTGTATATTTACTTTTTTTGCAGGAAAATGCTTATTTCCAACTCAATGAATTATCCAAGTCAATGAAATTTAAAACTGTTAATTTTCCTTCAAGTAACGAAAATAATCTCTGAGCAAGAAAAAGCCCTTAATTGCAGTCATCTATTTTATTACATGTGGTTTAAGTCCAAATGAAAGCTCAAAGAGATCTTTATTCAGTCGTTGGGTCAATCTTTCATTCAAGTTAGTTTTCAAGCACTTCGTGTCATTCAGTTAGGCACTTCACATTCAAGGGTGCAAATATAGACATAGCTTTGCCTTCATGTCTAGTGAGAGACATATACATTAAATTAATAATTAAGTAAATAGCTATGTAAACTACAATTAGCCGGCTGTAAAGGGTCATGAAAATAAGAAATTCACATAATGTGAATTTTGTCAACATTTGTGTTTGTATAGCTCTGACATAAGTATGCTATGATTTATTCTAAGTAAAATAACTGAAAATTTCATATCTATAGTTTCCAAAAAGAAATAAAACATCTACCTATAAACAAGATGGGAATAAGATTGCAAATGACAGGTTTCAGGAATGATAAAATTTGTATTTATGATTTCAGAATTCCGAGTTTCATATTTAGAAACTCAATATTTAGTTTCACATATTAAGTAGGAAAAATAATCAGTATAAGAAGAAGACAAGTGTATATATATATATATAATATGTATGTATATAAGCCATTTCTAAATGGTCCTTAATAATTATATCTGATAACCCTTTGAAAAGCCATATAGTGAAAATGGAACATATTAAAATATAAAAACAAAAATCTTTAGTCACAAAACTTGGATTTTAGCTTTTGATTTTTTCTCACATCAGTGTTCTACTCTAATCCTTCTCAGATTTTAGCTTGTATTTCTAATTTAATCTTCAGAGTATAGTATCATTTTCTCACTTCCAATTTGGTAATGATTTGGATATTTCATACCTTGGAATATAAGTCTTTTACTTTCTGTGTTTTACTTTTTTCTTCAGGGTGCTATTCCTAATTACCCAATATTTTGCAGTTCATATTTCATGTTTTTATTAAAGTATGATTGAGTAAACATTTGGTCAATTTGATCAATTTGGCCAAACCCAATAATATAAAGTATCCAGATCATCTATGTACATAGATCAAGCTAGTCTTGTTTTCTTTTCTTTGAAACCACTCAACACATTCCTCTCAAGTATTGTCAAGTTCCCAGCCCCTTCTGAGCCACTTTTGCCTCTGCTATTGAATTTTAATTTTTCACCTTTATTGAGTTCACTTTCACTCAACTTACAAATCTAATTACTCACCACATAAAAATTTTCAAATATTCTTCCTCTGATGTCCAGTGGACTTAATGATTTTCAGATTTACAGAGTGAATATTACATTTCATTTTCCAAATATGAATGGGTGGATGACTACATAAAAAAATTATAATAAGGTAGAATTTAGGGAGCACTGTTTGTTTCAGAGATTACTTTTCCTGGTAAAAAAAAATAAAAATAAAAAAATAAAAGATCTTACAATTGTATGAATAAAAGATTGAGGCCAGACCTGCCAGTAATGCTTAACTGGGTTGGAAGATAGTGGAGAGTACCAGTTTATCATACCATTTTTTCTGTATTTGGTATGAGACTTACAAAATACAGAAGAATGCAAAGAAGTAAATGAAAGTAACTTGTAATCCAACCAAAGAGATTAGATCAGTGGTTTTCATCATTATATCCTTTAGTGTCATGTGGTATATCTACAGGAAAAAAAATCATTTATTTTTCTTCTGTTAATTTTAAAATAAATTAATGTATAAATGCACATTACAAAGTTCTTAGTAATACGTAAATTAAAGTTGCAATTTAACTCATTTCAATTCAATTCAATAATAGCCATTGTCTTCTCTCTGAGGGAGAAAAATAGAGACCCTCAATCACTATCGCTCTCCATGAAAGTGAAGGCTCATCTCAAGTTAAACCTGATATCTTTCATTGTTAAAATTTTAAATCATTTGAATATCTCTATAAGAATGATTCAACCTCTCCCCCTCCATTATATTTACATAACTGAAATATTTGATGGATTTTTTCAGCTTACAATGGCCTTCCTTGATACACATTAATACTGCATTCAATAATTACTTTTTAATTCATCATAAAGTAGGTAGTGAGCATCCACTGCGTATTGTTGGGTTGTATATTTGAAAATCCAAGCTATAAGAAGCAGCAATTATGCCCATTAGAAGCTTACATATTCTTTTAATTAATTGCAATGTTTATTTGAAATGAAAATTTTTTTATTATTTTATTTTATTTATTCATTTATATTTATTTATTTATTTATTTTGAGACAAAGTCTCGCCCTGTTGCCCAAGCTGGAGTGCAGTGGCACGATCTTGGCTCACTGCAACCTCTGCTTCCCATGCTCAAGCAATTCTCCTGCCTCAGCCTCCCTAGTAGCTGGAATTACAGGCACATGCTACCACGCCCGCCTAATTTTTTGTATTTTTGGTAGAGATGGGATTTCACCGTGTTAGCCAGGATGGTCTCCATCTCCTGACCTCCTGATCTGCCCACCTCGGCCTTCCAAAGTGCTGGGATTATAGGTGTGACCCACCGCGCCCGGCCAAAAATCTGTTTATTTAAAGTTATATAAGTAAAATTTAAACAAGAAGATGAAAAACTTTTTACAACTTCGTATTACATACTCAAAATAAAATGCCAGGACTTGTGTATTATTTAATATTTTAGAAAATCTTGTCCATACTTTTCTGTGAAAACTAAATTAGCTCTAACAGCTTCAAACTGCATTGTATGCTATTATTTCTGTACATAATTGCTACTATCTACTACATTCAAGTTATCCTTTTTATGTAAAGTAATAGAATAAAATTATTTTATAAATTTGAAAATATACCAAATAAAAGCCAAAAGTATGAATCATGAAAAGTTATCACAGTATCTCAAATTTGCATATAATTATGGGATCTGGGGGAGGTTTTCATACAAGTTTGTGGATTTCTGTCTGTAGACATAACTTTGGCCAACACTGCCCATTTATAACCTTAAAATCCTATTTTGAAGGTTCAGACACCCTCTCCAGGAGCAGAAGTAATTCCATTTCTATATTCCATGTGCCTCTTGAGGCCAGACCTGCCAGTAATGCTTAATTGGGTCGGAAGATAGTGGAGAGTACCAGTTTATCATAGAGGCAACTGACACAAAACTTCTTCATTTATCTGAGGTTGGACTGTGTCTGGGTTCAGAGATGAAAGGTCAGTTTTTTATCCACTAAGTCCCCTAGACATTCCAAAATCCTTAGTACATTACAAATTTGAACAGTTTAAGCTCTCTTAAATAAAGAATCTCTTCTCTGGGTAAAGTATCCAGTGTGTATAGATATAGTGGAGAAGAAACATGTGAAAGGTCATAGCCATGACCTTTTAACATCAATAGTTTTATTTATAGCCAGACGCTTAGTCTATAGAGTTTAATATGAAAGCAAGAAGAAAGACAAAGGTATCTCGTTAGCTTAATAATAGCTATCCAGTTATATAAAAGTTGTCTTTTTATCTTGAGTAGAGAATAAAAGTTATAAATAATTAAATTGACAGCTATTTTAAAGTAAAGAACATTTCTCAATCATTTTTAATTGAACACATTCTATTTCTCTCTGGATATGGCCTAAATTAAGCCACCAGATTTTATAGGAATACTTTTATTTCTTCATATGTGATTTATTTTCAAAAGACAAAATAATAGTATGTTATTTCTATTACTACCTGCCTCTTTGTCACCTATTTGGTGTCTTGCTGTATTTCAAATGACATGTGAGAGAGTTGTATCTTATAGCATTCAAATTCTGTTGCATGGATTTTTAGTAGTTTAGGAAATTTAGCAAATACACATGCATATGCATTTGTTTACTATTCTCAGAATACTTCTCAAGCAGTTTAATGACAATGCCTAAGGTATATTGAGAAAAGCTCAAGTAGGTTAGAAAGACCACGTGTGCTAGCAAAATGTGAAACAAGGCTGGAGAAGAGGCCACGAAGAGTTTCTTGTGGAAAGTGCAAGAGGATGACTCAACCTGAAAACAAATGGAGACTGGGAAGGGTTTTATGAAGAAGAGCAACCAAATCTTAGTTCCCGACTCTAGTCTGAGGGTATAACTGGACGTTACTTAGAACCACCTTCTCTTTGCAACTCCCCAGGTTGGAAGAGCCTAACAAACTGCCTTCTCTCAAAAGGCTAACTTGTCTCTCTGAAGCCCCCTAGCCGAGAGGTGGCCTTTCACTAAGACATTTCACTGATATAATACCGTTTGTCCGTGTCTTATAACCCCTTAGTTTAATTGATGCTAATGTCATAGTGGAAACTAACAGGTATCATTTGCTTTTTAATGGGAACTCTTAGAGACAACGTCTTCACCTAGAAAAAAAAATGACTAAAGGACTATAAATCATGCTGCTATAAAGACACATGCACACGTATGTTTATTGCGGCATTATTCACAATAGCAAAGACTTGGAACCAACCCAAATGTCCAACAATGATAGACTGGATTAAGAAAATGTGGCACATATACACCATGGAATACTATGCAGCCATAAAAAATGATGAGTTCATGTCCTTTGTAGGGACATGGATGAAATTGGAAATCATCATTCTCAGTAAACTATCGCAAGAACAAAAAACCAAACACCGCATATTCTCACTCATAGGTGGGAATTGAACAATGAGAACACATGGACACAGGAAGGGGAACATCACACTCTGGGGACTGTTGTGGGGTGGGGGGAAGGGGGAGGGATAGCATTGGGAGATATACCTAATGCGAGATGACGAGTTGGTGGGTGCAGCGCACCAGCATGGCACATGTATACATATGTAACTTACCTGCACATTGGGCACATGTACCATAAAACCTAAAGTATAATAATAATAATAATAATAATAAAAGAAAAAAAAAAAGAAAAAAATGACTAAATTGGTCAGAATTTCAGCTACTGTATCTATGCATATAATGGTCAAGGATGCCTTTCCACACTTCATTTTAAGCTGTATATAATAATTGGGATTTTTTTCTTGTAATTCTGTATTCACAACCAACCTTCCTGGTGTGATACAGAAACATCTCTGTGAATCATGGTCAAAACTTTAGAGATAAAAACTCTTTGGCCTCTTTTATCACTATTGGGCTGTATTTTGTCTCTTTCAGCTTGTATTTTCTAGTTGAAAGCTTATCTGCTTAATCACATTAAGGTAAAAAAAAAATTCAGTAAACAGTGTTGAGTATCTATTAAAAGTAATGGCAAAAACCACAATTATTTTTGCACCAACCTAATAATAGTAGGTAAAACCCCAAAATATTAAAATTTATAAGATTTTAATACATAGGTAGAAGTCCAGGTTCAGGAGCTAGGAAGACCTAGTTTGAATCCATATTCAAAAACTTACTTGATTTGACCAGTAGCTGAACATCCCTAAGCCTCGTTCTCTTAAAATGAGGATACAATGTGATGGGAGGTGTAATAATTGTGAGGCTCTAATGGGTTCATTTATGTAAATTATAAGGCTGGTTTAGAGCAAGCATTCACTTAACCTGAATTATTGTTAGTATCATTGAATTTAATGTCATTTGTAAAGCAAAAAAAAAAAATTAAAAATCAAGGTTATTGACACTTTTAGGTAATTAAATGCTGCAAAATATATAGCCAACTATTCTCCTTTTTGTATTCATTTTATTTCTAATAATTATCAGTAAATTAACAGATTGAGAGGAAACTCTAAAATATATGTGGAACAAATAGCAATGATAAAATATTAGCAATGTAAGTCATTTCTTTCAACTGCAACCTCATTGGGTTCTCTAGAAAGTAAGTATTTTAATCTCCCTTAGGAATGAAAGGGAAAAAAAACTTGCTAACATTCTCAACTATATAAGATTTGTGCCAAATTATTTAGAGAATCACTCTGGGTGTCCTGACACCATTAGATGTGATGCAGTAATAAAGCCTCCTCTTTCTGCCTCATCAAAGGAGACCAGAAAACCAGCTCTAGAGAATTACTCTTTTCTCTTGCCCTGCTCTGAGTCATGTTCAGGATGAGAACTGGTCCAGGCATACATTGTACTTCAGTGTCACCAAGACCAAAACATCTCTATCACAAGAATTCTGGGCTCCAATTTTTCTCAGGTTTTTTTTTTTTGTCTCCATTGCTTTCCAATTTTATTAGTCAATGTGATTATTGAATATCTAGTATGTTCCAAAGTCTGCACTAGGCCCTCAGGCAAACATGAAAGCATAAGCCATAATTCCTGTTGTGGACAAGCTTAGAGCCTAAATAAAGGAGAAAAATGAGATAAATGAATGAATGCACTATCTTCAATGAACTGTTATCCGTTTGCATGGTAGAGAATCAGAAAAAAATCTAGTGTTTAAAAATTTAGACTTTATGCTGTAGAAGGCAGATGGTGTTTGCTTTTAGTAATTCAAAAGAAACTCAGAGAAAACATCTTGGGTGCTCCTAGTGTTCTGTTTCTTAGCCTGGGTGTAGGTTTCACAATTGTGTTCAGTTTGTGAAGAAATCATTGAGTTACACATTTATGTGTACTTTTCTCATACTTATTATACTTTGATTAAAATTTTTACAGGTATAGATTTGTTTATCCTTTACAAAGAATAGGCACAAGTTTTCCTTAGTCTCAACAAATACTTTAAAAATTGAATTATAGTTTAAGTTTCTAAAAAGCAAAAAACTAAAAAGTCTTAACACTTTTTAAAAACATGAGAAGCATCATTATTTTTATAAATGAATTACTGTGCTGAATTTTTGATTATGCTTCTATTTGTAATATTTTAGTCTATTGAGAGAGTATATTCTCATGGTCATCCTAGACAGCCTTTACCACCAGAAAAGTCAGCACACTAATTGCTCAGAAATTTCCATTTGGTCCTATTATTTTTTGCACTGACCACAACTTAATGATGTCTTAAGCAAGCAACCAATTACATTCACTGTATCCTCCTGGTACTATACTGTGTTAACATTCTTCTTTTTCTTCATGAAAAAAGAACTGCTATTTGTAGGTGTGATTTACTTTTCTTAAATCTTCAGTTTCAGATGCTGAATATAAAATGTACCCAACTCATGGAAAAAAATATAGCACCAGGCAAAGCAGACACTTAAAATTGTTTTAAAATTAATTCCATAGATATTATATAATTTCCCCAATAAATATTCTACCAAACAATATAAAGGAAATAGTTCTAAATTTACTCCTTTCTGCAGCATTTACCTGTTGGATGCATCTCTCCTTGAGTTTTCCTTAGACTTCATGACACAAGGTTCATATCATCTCATACTCCTCCTAAACCCACGTTCTTCGTTCCTCTTTCTCCACCATTGACAGCAAATAAGATTCAATAACATGTATCAAATTCTTGAAAGTGCTTTTTTTTCTAGGATTTGACCCTAGAACTGTCTCCAGTCTGCCTCTACACATTCTCTCTCACTATAAACAGGCATGGCCTTAGTTTTAATACAATGACCCTTTGCCCTACTTTCTATATCTAAGTGACAACCAGGAACCTTCATCTGCAGGTTCCCACCACTTCAAACTCAATACATCCAAAACTCAACTGTATTCTCCCAAAATCTGCTTCTCCCCATCTTTACCTCACCTCACTCTGCCCCCAGCCAATACTCTGGATTATCTTGTATTGGTTAATAATAGTCACTCTCCTGAATAACTTTCCAATACCCTCCTCACTATGCCTTTGTTGCATAATTCCCTCTCTCCTATCTCTTGCCTCATTTTTTTTTTTTTTTTGACAGGGTCTCACTCTGTCACCCAGGCTGGATTGCAGTGGCACAATCAAGGCTCACTTCAGCCCGAAACTCCCAGGCTCAGGTGATCCTCCCACTTCAGCCTCCTGAGTATCTGGAACCATAGGCACGTGCCACCATACCTGGCTAAGTTTCTGTATTTTTGTTGTAGATAGGGGATCTCCCTATGTTGTCCAGGCTGGTCTCAAACTCCTGGGCTGAAACAATCCACCCACCTTATTCTCCCAAAGTGCTGGGATTACAGGCATGAGCCACTGCACTCAGCCCTTACCTCATTTTTGACATCCTTGAACCTTGTGCCCCTGCAGTTAGAGTGATCAAAAAGTATACGTTATGATGGGCTTAATACTATTCACTTATTCATTCACTCATTCCTTCATTCATTCATTCAACAAATATTCATTGAGTGACTACCTCATGTTAAGCCTTAGATATTCAGAGATGAATAGGACAGACTCTTCTCTGAAGAAACACTATCTTGAAGGGGAAGGCATACAAGAGTGGCTTGCTTGCTTTTACTTTATTTTATTTTATTTTATTTTATTTTTTTGAGACAAGGTCTCACTCTGTCGCCCAGGCTGGAGTGCAATGGCATGATCTCAGCTCACTTCAACCTCTGCTTCCTGGGTTCAAGCAATTCTCATGCCTCAGCCTCCTGAGTAGCTGGGATTAGAGGCACACGCTACCACGCCGGGCTAATTTTTGTATTTTTGGTAGAGACAAGGTTTCGCCATGTTGGCCAGGTTGGTCTCGAACTCCTGCCTTCAGGTCATCCACCCGTCTCGGCCTCCCAAAGTGCTGGGATTATGGGCATGAGCCACGGTGCCCAGCCCAAGAATGGCTTTCTAACACATATATTGCATAGAAGAGAATTCAAATGCCTTTCTATGTCATATAAATGTTCTTTATAATCTGGCCTCTACAAACCTCTCCTGCCTCATTTACTCCATTTCCCGACTGTATGTCTTTCACTCCAGGCACCCAGAACTACATGTGGATGTCCAATGAGCCTTGCCCTTATGCCTCTGTGTTTTAATTCCCTCTGCACGAAATGTCCTTCTCAACCTTGTCAACTCAACAGACTGATTCTGGCTACTTCAGACAGTTGGTATTTGTCTTCTGTACTCAGTAACAGTCTGTGCAAATTTAACATTTATCTCTCTATTTATTAATTACCAATCTTACTTTTCATCTTTCCTACTAGAGAGTGAGGTGCATGAGAGCAGTGATTGAATCTCCTGTGCCCTTAGGGTTGAATGACCAATAATCACATACTTGGGAATAAGAAAATGAATAAGAACTCAGCCCAGGTGGTCAGACAGACAGATAGGAATCCAGGCTCCACCAAATAATAACTATGTAACTTTGAGAAGTTAATTGCCTTCTGTGCGTCTTGGTTTCCTCAGTTTTAATTCTCTGTTAAAAGGAATCACAATATTTACTTTAAAGTGTTCTGTGAGGACTCAAGATAAAGCAAATAAAGTGTTTAGTAGAGTGTCTGGCCCATAGTAAGTACTCAATAATTTTTAGCCATTATTATTATTTCGTTGTTTGAAAAGTGATGGTGGCATTACTGTTCCCTTTACATTTTACAGTTCTGATCAGGTGGTAGGGAGCACAGGATGGGAGAAAAAAGGAAGCATCATTTTTTAAAAAATGCACTCGGTATCTGTTGCACTCCTTGATATGTTATCTCATTTATCTCCCCAACAACTTGGGTGGAGTAAGAATTATTGTTGCCAATTTATAAATTAGGAAACTGAAACTTAAAGAGCATAAATGACTCATTGAGGGGTACAAAGCTGCAGTTTGCCAGGGTAAGCATAACAAAATACCATCGACTAGGTGGCTTAAACAACAGAAATTTATTTCTCACAATTCTGGAGAATGGGAAGTTCAAGATAAAAGTGCAAATTGATTTTCTTCCTGGTGAGGGCTCTTTTCTTCCTGGCTTGCAGATGGCCACCTTCTCAGTGTGCCCTCACATGGCGGAGAGTGACAGAAAGAGCTCTCTCTTCCTCTTCTTGTAAAACCACTGGCCCTATAGAAGTAGAGCCCCACTCTTATAACCTCATCTAAACTTAATTACCTCCTAAAATCATGTCTCCAAATACAGTCATATTGGGGGAGAGGGTCTCAACATATGAATTTGGGGAGCCACAATCCAGCCCATAAGATGCCTGTTCTTTGCCCTGAATCTCACTGCTATAGCCAAGGGATGAACCAATATGAAGACTTCACTGCTGTAATCCATGAAATCAGAAACTTTAGATTCAATTTACTCAAAAGCTTGAGGCCTTTTAGCCATTCTCCCTTTATTCCATACCCTATTATTGGAGTTTCTTGGTCATTCAAAACATAAAACAACTATTGGTAAAACAAAGATGATGATATGGTTTGGCTGTGTCGCTACCCAAATATCAACCTGAATTGTATCTCCCAGAATTCCCATATGTTGTGGGAGGGACCCAGGGGGAGGTAATTGAATCATGGGGGCCGGTCTTTCCCGTGCTCTTCTCGTGATAGTGAATAAGTCTCAGGAGATCTGATGAATTTATCAGGGGTTTCCTCTTTTGCTTCCTCCTCATTTTTTCTCTTCCCGCTGCCATTTAAGAAGTGCTTTTTGCCTCCCACCATGATTCTGAGGCCTCGCCAGCCATGTGGAACTGTAAGTCCAATTAAACCTCTTTTTGTTCCCAGTTTTGGGTATGTCATTATACACGAAAGAATGAAAACAAAGTAATACAGATAGCTATGCCATCTACTAGCCATTCAAAAGGAACATTCCTCAGGGACATGTAATTTAAAGTAGAAGAACTTCTGGGTCATGAGTTGAAAGTACCCAGCTCCTTGAGATGGGAGGTAAGTGTGGGACCTGTGGAGAAAGGCTCCAGGAACTAGAGTAATGGGCTCCAATATCGTCCAGAGTGATTATGTAGGAAAAAGTGATGAATCATCCTGGTGAGATGGTGCTGGTAGAAAGAAAGATTTGAAGGGATGGTTAAGTCAAAGGGATCGCACTGAATGTACCAGTAGGTATAAATCCCGTGGCTATGACAGAAAAAGCAAGAGCTTATTCCTCACGCTAGATACTTGCGCTTCCTCCCCAACGCCCACTGCCACCTAAGTTCCCTTGAATCCAACTCTGACAACCTCAGCAGGGAGACCTCTAAACTGCACTCACATTAAAATACACAATTTCTAAAATTAGATGATCACCCTTTGATACTGAAGAGGAAAAAAATGTCAAATTGCCTAACTAAGTACTTCTGAGGGAAGTGTAAAAGAAGAGAAAAGAATTTATCTGGTTGTCAGGAAGCCTCAGCTGAATGGAGGTACTGGCAGATCAGGATAAGCCCAAAATATAGGTTGAAAGTAAAACAGTAAATGCTTTTTTTAAGACAAGGTTCGTAGCTACTTCACCTGTTTCTTTTCTTACAACGTGAGAAGGAAAAGTCCAACACCCTGAATCTCTCTACAATGACTCTCAACCACTCAAGATTTTTGTAAGGATAGAAGAGTAAAGAAAGGAGCCACAATTCCCATCAATCATGGAATCAGCATATAAATTACATAATGTTTATATGATGGAATATTATATATCAATGAGAATGGACACATTAAAACTATAAGTGGCAAGATGGGTTTTTAAAGATCTCAGAAATGTTAGAAGGTTAGGTAATGTTAATAACCTCAGAAACAGAATTTTTATAGTCTCACAAACATAATGTTGAGTGAAAAAAATGAGTATGTATTGTATGATTCCATTTATATAAGTTCAGAAACCAGACATGACTGATCTAGGTTGAAAGTCAAGAAAATAGACACCCATGCAGCGGCCCGAGGACTGGATGGGGGTGGGGCTTGAAGTGCTAGTCAATGTTTTGCCTTTTGATCTGCCTTCCGCTTAGGTGGGTGTTATCTGAAAGACAATTCATTAAGCTGTACTCTTATGATCTGTGTACCATTCTGTATATTTCCACAAAAAGTTTTAAAAATTTACAAAACATCACTTCTGGGTTTATACCTAAAGAGGTTTGAAGGAGAGATTCCAGCAGATTTTTGTATACTCATGTTATTGCGGCATAACTTACAAGAGCCAAAAAATGGAAACAACTAAAAGGTCTATGGACCACTGAATGGATATTTAAAATGTAGTATACACATACACTAGAATATTACTGAGCCGTACTAAGGAACCAAATTCCGATACGTGCTACGTTATGGATGAACTTCGAAGATACCATGCTAAGTGAAATAAGCCAGACAAGAAAAGACAAATACTGTGTGATTCCACTTATATGAGGTACCTAGAGTAGTCAAATTCATAGAGACGGAAAGTAAGGGAGCAGTTACTAGGGGCTGGGGGAAGAGGAAAATAAGGCGTTATGATTTAGTAATTATGGAGTTTCAGTTTGGGAAGATGAAAAAGTTCTGAAGATGGATAATAGTGATGTTTGCACAACAATGTGAATATGCCTAATACCACTGAATTGTACACCTAAAAATTGTTAAAATGGCAAATTTTATATTGTACATTCCACCATAATAAAAAAATTTAAGAAACAAAATAAGAATAGAAGCACATGTCTTTTTCTTCTCTCTCACTGGGGGAATCCTGAGCATCTGACCACAGGATCTTCCAGACAAACTTCCACATACTTCTCCCATCTTCTATTCAAGACCACTGTAGCACCCATTGCTAGGATTTTCTTCTGCTTTTGGTTATCTTTTTTACCTCCAGGTTACATGTCAAAATTTTTCTGGCTGGCTTTATTTCACCTTTAGGAGTAGAAGAGTATCTTTAAAAGAATCTATGTGCTTAATTTGATCAGGAGATTTGAGTTATTGACCATTGTACACGAACATCTTAAAAACATTACATCATTCCCAGACCAATATTCTAAAATATACTTCTAGGAATGTAAACCTTGGTAATATGCAGCTAATTTATTGCTCCTCTGAGTAGAATACAATCCATTGAGCGAAAATGTCTTCATTTATTTATACCTCATCTAACTGTAAACAGACCTGTGACTAAAATCAAATGGCCAGTTCACAAAAGAATAATTTAGAAACAATTAGACAATTTTAAGTCATTTTATTTTCAAGCAATACCAAAATATCAAATTGACTCAGTTAACCATTTATTCTGGCTACATGATATTAAAAAGTTTGACTAAATTTTTCAGAGTTTATTAATATTTTCACTGAATTTCCAGATGTTTTGCTTTCCCATATTGGTGTCACTATATATCTTTATTTTCTCCTTACACTCTGATTTCTATGTATAGTTTATTGTTGGGAGATAGCTGCAGGGCAGGACAGATATTAAAACTATATGGCATCTCATAAGATGTGAAGCTGAATATCTTTTTTTAGATTAGGTAACCTTTTCATAGCTTTGGGGGAAAACATGTATAGTACTCTGTGTGTGTGTGTGCACGCGTGCATGTGCGTGCACATGTGTGAACGTGTGTTCATTGACAGATAATTATTTTATATTGAGAATAAGCAAAACTTTGTGTTGATCATTGCAAGAAAATCCTAGAAGATCTTGTTTTGTTTTCTTTTAAATCTATAGCTCTGCACTGTGTGTGTGTGTGTGTGTGTGTGTGTGTGTGTATCAACTCAACTCACATATAACTCAGAGGAATTGGTATGGAATACTGATTAAGAAGGCTGAAATTTTTACTCTGCTCTGACATTTTCATAGTTTGCCTCAGTTTTCTCATCTGTATTACAGAAATGAAAATCGCACCTTCTTCACGAAATATTTAACAAGAAAAGACATATCAAAGTGATATACTCAATTAATGTTAGAACTCATACTAAGAACCAGGAATTTTTTCTGTAATTGTGAAATGACTCTCTACATCACTGACTTTGGGTCATTGGTCCTAATCAAAATATCATGCAACTCACATCTGAACTTAGTTGTTGTTTTAAAGGAGTGACATTTTTAGGCATATTATAGCTTGTTCAATACAGAGCAAGGAGTATAGAATACTTGGAACAGTTCAAGGAGGGACATACAGTTAGGGTGTAAGATGTGGTGAGAGGGGGAGGCAAAGACCAGAGCCAACAATTTTGTTTCCTTCTCAATTTAGGCAGCAAAACTAGGTCTTTAGAAAAACATGAATCTCACAGTATTTGGCTAATACCACCACACTATCCTATTATTCAGTCAATTTTGAAATGATAGAACTTAAAATTTCTGATTAACTTGTAATAATGCAATAATTTACCATTCACATTAACACGTGGTGAATCATACATACCTTTTTGTCCTTTGTGGTTGCTGGTGGCTCATTGACTCAACTACCATCAGCAGGAGCTTTAAAGAAAAGTTTTTAGTTTTATCTTCGTATGGTCCGAATGAACGGCAGGAATGTGCTTCAGTTTAAGAGACAAAACGTCTTTTTCCAAACTGAATTTTTATACTCCAGGTTTCTTTGTCAAGTAGACCTCCAGATCCTTAGTTTATAACCCGTAGAATTCCTACTCCGGCCGGGCGCGTTGGCTCACGCCTGTAATCCCAGCACTTTGGGAGGCCGAGGCGGAGGATCATGAGGTAAGGAAATCGAGACCATCCTGGCTAACATGGTGAAATCTCCGTCTCTACTAAAAATACAAAAAATTAGCTGGGCGTGGTGGCGGAGGCCTGAGGCAGGAGAATGGAGTGAACCTGGGAGGCAGAGCTTGCAGTGAGCCGAGATGGCGCCACTGCACTCCAGCCCGGGCGACAGTGCGAGACTCCATCAAAAAAAAAAAAAAAAAATTCCTATTCCTCAGCTAAAACACTTTTCTAAATGTCTCTGGTTACTTGGCTCTTTGCTCCTCCTGTTTCCTAGATTAAAGAACTCTGGGATTCATAGGCAAATGTTGTCAGGTAAATGTATCTAACCTAGCTTGTCAGAATTCTGCTTGTGTTTCTAATGGTCTCCAGACAAGTAAGCAATATGTAGATGGCTTGACTCATTTCTCAGTGTCCTCAACCATATTAAATTGTATTATTTTCATGTAATAAATAGATTTATGTCCGACCTTTATGAATTGTACTCGTGTGTGTGTGTACATGTGTGAACTTGTGTTCGTTGACAGATAATTCTTTTTTATTGAGAATAAGCAAAACTTTGTGTCAACCATTGCAAGAAAATCCTACGAGATCTTGTTTTGCCCAAAAGTCCTTAAAAATTCCAGAAAACGTACCTTGTCCTTTATACTTTGCTTTAGAAACACGTGTGTTATAGTCACAATTTTTCCGTAATGGAATTTTATTTTTCAAATAGTTCAGATAATAATAAAGGACTTGTTGTAAAGAAATATCCAAGTTTTCACCTCTGTATCTCTATCATCTAAGTGGGCACACTATTTTAGTGAGTCTACTTAGTTTTCTTGACTTACTACTTTTTGACGTTCAGGAAGAGTTTAAAGTACATAGGAATTATAAGCCCTTTAGAGATTTGATCAAATTCACATTTAAGACCATCTGAGCCTGTGTATATGTGTGTGTATGTGTGTGTGTGTGTGCTTATGTGCATGTGTGTGTGTCCATTTTGTGGAAAGGGACTGCTAGTAAGGTATATAAGTCTTTGACTCTTTTAGTCACTTTTTCAACATTTTTTTCACCGTCATTTTTTACTTTTCAATAAAGCTTTATTTCTAATATTGAGTCAATTCTGGTAATTTATGCTTTTCAAGAAACAGATCATTTGCCTTTTTCTAGGAATCTATTTTATTGAAAAATAAAAAATTATAAGAGATTATACAAATTTATAATCGTTATTATAAAATATGAAACAATTCAAAAATATAGAAATTGTAGACAATAATTTAAATTCATTCTGATTTCAGAGCCCATCCCTTAACTACTGCCCTTCAATAAAAATCAGGGGAGTGGTATTCATAACATAAGCAGGAATACATAGATATTTGGGAAAGCTAGCTGCTAACACAAGTTGGGGAGCCATTTTGAAAATAAAAAAGTCTAAATTAAAAATCCATAATTCTTTTCAAACCTAAGCTTTATTTCTCCATGGAAAATCCACTTCTGGAGCCAGGTAAAGAAAGGTGTTCTGCAATGTTAAAATGGGATCAGTTTGTGCCAAATGCAGCTGAGAGATCAGAAAAACAAGGACTGAAGTATACCATTGAACTTGGCAAGGTGGAAGTCTGTGGTGATCTTGTCAAGAGTAGCATCCAAAGTAGAGGAAATGCAAGCCTGACCGGACAGTTTTGTGGGGAGAAGAGAAGGTGAGTAAGTGAAGACAAGTCTTGATAGATTTTGTTTTAAGACAAACAGAGAAGTGAAACTAGATGGTAAGAGGAGATTTGGAGCAGGTTTCTTTTTCTTAGCTGAGTGCTGTTAGAACATGCTCCATTGTTGCAATTTTATAAAATCGGTGAGAAACTGATGAGACAGGGAAGAGAGGAGAGTCAGGCATGAGTACCAGAAACAAGGAGGATCTGGTGCACAATTAAATTTTTTTAAAAACCCTTAGCCTTTGAAGAAGGAGTATTTCACACATGTAATCAGAAAACAGGATAAACAAAGTCAAGTTGATAAATTTGGATAAGTGGTACTTTTAATGGCTTATATTTTATCTAATTGTTTCACGTTCATTTTTCACATCGAGGGTTTTAATTCATCTGGAGTTGTATTATGGTGCAAGTTAGGGGTCTAATGTTATATTTTTCCAGGTGGATGGTCACTTGTTTCAGCATCATTCCCTGGTGCTTAGCAATGTCACCTTTATCCTCCAGGAAGCTCCCTCATCTTTCAAGGCTTATTTCCGTGTTCTCTGTTCTGCTTTTCTCATCTATTTGTGGCAAATTGCACTACAGTAATTAGTATAGCTTTACAGTAAGTCTTGACAACCGATCAAACAAAACATGGCTTATGATTTTTCTACCACATTGTCTTAGTCATTATTTTTAATCATCTAAGTATTGTCTCTATGTTTTTCCATTCTTATTTCTAATATTATTTAATTATACATATTTTTCTTTGATGAGACTTGCCAGAGGATTTTCCAACTGCTTAGTTTTGCTTCTAGTTTTGACTTTTTCTTTCTATTTAGTAAAAGTTTCCGGTTTTATGTAATGTCTACTTTTTACCTGTTTTGTTTCCTCTTTCAAAATCTTTCCTTCTCAAAGGGAAATTTTTAAATCACATGAAATCAAATTATAAATGACGGAAAACCAAATTATAAAAGTGAACAGTATCCCATAATATTAACTTTTTAAAAATCTCAAGTGTAAATTTTTTCAAAATTAGTAAGTCGACTTTGTCACATTGAATCATGTTAGCCAATTGGTCTGTGATCAGTCTGTATGGAGGCAACCATATGATCTTAAAGAGCAACAAAACCAATCTTTCTCCAAAAATGTGTTCCCCGGGTACCCAAACTTGGCATTGCTCATTTCTATACAGACTAACATCTAACCGTATTGGCCCTGGTAATCAAATACCAATAGTGGCTGGATCTTTCAGCAACAGCTCTCAACGTTAAGCATTCCATAACAATGACTGAGGAAGCTGTTTCAATATGCAAATTCAGAAGGTCCGATATGTGGGTCTAAGAACCTCAAATTTAAATAAGCATTCTAGTTTATTAAAATGGCCATTCTAGAACCTCTCTCTGAAAAATACTGCTGTAGAAGAAGAAAGAAGAGACATTCATTTACCTGGAAGTGATCTCAGAGCTTGCTCCCTATTAGCACCACAGCACCTTACTTTCTGTTAGTTGATAATAGAAGCAAGGAACAGGAATATCTCAGAGGGAGAAGGTATTGAGGTGATGGCACCAGGCAGTAAGTAGTTTTGAGGGTGCCAGGCTAAAGAAGGATACCAGTTAATTGAGTCTCAGGCAGCACTGTCCAATAGAACTTTCTGCAATGATAAAAAACTTCATATGCACACTCTCCAACAGAGTACCCTAGTCACATGTAGCTACCGAATACATGAAATGTGGCTAATTCAACTGAGTAACTGAATTTTAAATTTTACTTAATCATTTTAATTAAAATGTATATAGCCCCATGTGACCAGTGGTTATCATATTGGACAGCATAGGTCTGGAGCTTTGCCTAAGGCTTGGATGGAGATAGTGAAAAGAAACTTCGTGATAAATTAAACAATTTCTAATTTACAATTTTGCCAAAGGTCAAAATGGTTCTTTGTTATTAAGAATCATGGTATCAGATCTTGATATCATGCTAGCAGGGAGAGTTGTAAAATTGATAAAATGTATTTTACTAATAGTTCCTCTATTATTCTGCCAGTCACATAAATTGCCTTCAGTACAGAAGTTACTGAGATGTATTTTCAGGAAATCTTGGTGACGATTTGGCAAATAATAGACAGACAAAAAAAAATTGGTAGTAAATATCCTTAGTACATGCTTCAAAGTCTTTCAAGCTAAATTTTCTATACACATTGAAAAATTTATTGTGAGTTTAGAAAATTGAAAAAGATGTTTGACTGAGGAAACTTTATTAATAGTGGTGGCTAACACTTTCAAAACACTGACCACATGCCAAGGAGTAGACTAATGCTCTACATGAATTATTTAATTTAACTTAGACAAAACCATGAGGAACACATTGTTATCAATCACATTTGGAGATGGAAGAATAGAAGATCTGGGAAGTTCAGTAAACTGCCCAAAGCAGCACAGCCAGTCAAATGGAAACCATGACGGAAGCAAGGTCTGTTTTCCCGCAGAGCACCATGGTGTGCTTCCTCTTTCCATTTAAATCTTGAGGGTCTTAAGTCTGACAAAAACTTCCCTCCGACATTTCATGTTTTTAAAAGTCAGTTGTACCGTATGATAATTAAAACAATAAACTTGAAAAAAATAATTGTTCATTAATTCCAAAATGTCTACCAAGCACCTGGGTAAGTTTGGGTTCGTGATAGTGAATCCGAGGTAGGTTTGAGAGTTTGAGAGCTTAGAAAAGAAGCTGGAGTTCCTGAGAGCAATGCCGAGACAGTGACTAAGGAGGAGAGATGGAGTAGGGGAGGCAGAGGAGGGGAGAAAGGCCATTGAGTTGTATGATGATAGGGTCAACATGGACTAAAAGGCCAGTGGTATTCCCCCGGTGGCTTAACCCAGGCGTATTTTTAAATCAGACATAGCTTGTGCCTAATTTAGTTACTTTACTGCAATAGAAATCCTGCCTCCTTCCATCCTCCCCACTTTAAACTTTATTAAATTTCACTAAATTCACTAATGTTGGTGGGAGTGTTGTTGGTTGGTTGGTTAGTTTTGAGAGAAGTGAGAAAATTTAGCTTTACTGAGCAGAAAGAAACACCTGGAAATACTAAGAATGCAAAATCCTCCCCCTGCCTGACTTCCACTCCAATCATTCACATTATGTTGTTTCTTAAATTTTCTCAGAGCATAGAATTTTGGGGTCAGGTCTATCTTATCCTGCTCTTGGGGTATAGGAAGGCCTCAACTGAGATCCAGATAACATTTTAATTAAATATATGCTTATCATTACAAACAGGATGAGATAGCTACCTAATTGCTGACCCTAAACCCTCTAACTGGTAGATGCAGACTGGCACTTTTCTAACAAAGCATGAAATTCAAGTGTCAGAAGAGACCCAAAGGTTATCTAGTTCAATCCCCCCTTTGATCCTGAAATTCCTCTAAAACTTCCCTACCACGCGATCCATCGTTTGTTTGTTTTTTCCCTCTTGAATTCTTCCAGTGACAGAGAACTTAGTAACTCCTGAAGCAGCGCATTTCCCCCAAGAAACTTAGCTTTTACCCATAGTCATAGTTTATTTATTTATTATTTTTTAGGAACACAGTCTCTTTATGTCTGCTTGAGACACAAATGTTCAGTTTAGATGAGAATGAGGAAAATACTGGAGACAATGTCTAGCTCCTGTGTCTGTCCCAGCAAACTCCAATGGACAAAGAAACTAAACAGGATCTGGATAGTTTCAGTCTATCGTATCCAGCTTATCAAATCCACAGCGTGGTACTTCTGGAACAAGGCTGCCCCAGGGATGACAGTTAAAGATGAAGATGGCAAATATAAGGAATTCAACACGTTTATACAGGGCAGTCTGATGCCTCCATATGTTCTCTAAAATTCCATATTTTGTCAGAGCTGGGAGTGAGAGCAGGGTGCTTCCCTGTTTGGGTCCCACTGCTCCTCTGATTCTGCTTTGCTGCCTTGGAGGAGAACAGGTTTAGATCCTCTAGGGGCTGGTGGGGCCATGCCGTTGGCAGCTTGCTGGGCTAACCAGTACTTCTACTTTTGAGTTTGGGCCTCTCAAAGTTTACCAGAGACATAGGCACCCTCACAGTACCAAGCCCATTTACCATCACCTCACAACAGTACTTGCCTCACTGAGTGAGGGGCTCTTCTGGTAACTTTAATGTATGGGGGATGACCACAACACCAAGATTCTTGAAGAAGTGGCGGGCAACTGTTTCAGGGTTCAGCTCCCATTTGACATTGTTCTTCATCCCTACCTCCAGGTGACAGCTTTTCAGAAATGTCACTGTTGCCTCACCTGCCTTGGTCTGGATCTTCTCTGACTTTCCTCCTGGTCTCAGCAATTTCTCCTCTTCAAACAGCTTCTTGTTTTCAGGTGATGCATATGCAGCCAGTCTCTGAGGAAGGAGTTGATTCCGATCCATAGATTTCTTTACTGAGGCCAGGTCACCCCAGACTCCAAGTGTCTCCACAGACTGTGTGAAGACGATCTCCAGGTTTTCTTTGGGCCAGTGCTTTGTGTCCTCCACCAGCTTGTCGATATAGTGTCGCTTGTGCAGGCGCAGCTTCTGGCCCTCACTGACCAGTGGTACCTTCCATCCACCCAGCGCTCCACAATGCCCAGGGCCATGACAGTCCCATAGTCATAGTTTATTCCTTTGGAGCCATATTGAATGACTGAGATTTCTGGCCTAGATGACTGTCAGCCTTTTCTGACTCTTCCCTTCTCCCATCCCAGGTTACACATCCCCAAAGTCAGCAACCACTTCTCTTAGGACATTCTGTGGGAACTTTAGTCATCCTGGCTGCTTTCCCTGGAAGAATTTCCCATTTGTCCATAACCTTTAAAGTATGACAGCCACACCCAAACATAATTCCAGGAATGCTCTGACCAACACAGTATAGATCCAGATTATCACCTCCATCTGAATGGACTCATCATTCCAGTAACATGAACTATATTTTAGTCATTCTTTGACAACAGTTATTAAATGGATTAAGGATAATGTGCATTTTCATCTATGTTGCTACTTAACTCCTATTTTGAATCTGTCTTTGTTTCTTTACGTTCTAGAAGATGGTCTTAAATGTATAATGGAAATGACATGAACTTCAAAGTTAGAGATTTCCATATGCATACAGTCTACATCATTTTAACTCTGTGTTTTTAGGAAAGTTACTTAACTTCTCTGAGACTCAGTTTCAATACTTGTATAAGAGTTGGATAATGTCTACTTGTTTAGTTTTTTAAGGCTGAAATGAAATAATATAGGTAAAATAATTCGCAATGATGTCAAAGTGTAGATTTTTCTGTTGTGCAGCATGTTATCTTGGCCCATGTCCTAGCCCCTAGCCCATTAATATTTTTCTTTTTTCTTTTTTTCTTTTTTTTGTTTTGAGAGAGAGTCTCACTCTGTTGCCCAGATTGAAGTGCAGTAGCACAATCTTGGCTCCCTGCATCCCCCGCCTCCTGGGTTCCAGCAGTTCTCCTGCCTCAGCCTCCCAAGTAGCTGGGATTAGAGGCATGTGCCATCATGCCCAGATAATTTTTGTATTTTTAGTAGAGACGGGGTTTCACCATGTTGGCCAGGCTGGTCTCAAACTCCTGACTTCAGGTGATCCACCCTTCTCAACCTCCCAAAGTGCTGGGATTACAGGTGTGAGCCATCGTGTGGATTTCATGATCCAGTAAATTTGGTATTCTTCCCAGGGTTTCAGCATTCATGAATTCTAACATGCTTTCAAGATTTTCATCCTAATGGGACAATGCAAATAGTGATGTTTTCCAATAAGGAATTTTTCAAATTGATGCTAACCCGTATTTTTACTGACCAAAAAAAAGTAGGCAAAATAAAGCTTCTAGAATTTAGCAAATCACAAAGTTATTCCCATGCGCAAGATGGTCATCTAAAGACTGCATAGTTGTAACATTAGGTAGAATTCAAATGCTTCCTAGATGTAACCTGATTTAGTTTATGTCAACTCTTTGTAGCAGACTATGAAGATATCACCATCTCTCTTTTACAGCTGACCTTAAAGAAGTTCACAAAAATAATAAGTAATTTATAACCTTGCCTCAATAATCATGAGTCTTTATTTTAAATACCCATGGTATAATAAAAAACTTCTTTCACATAGAAAAAAATGCAATTGAATCTTTCATCAAATATTTATTGAGCATCTACATACACCGGACACTGTCCTCGGCAGAGAGGAAAGCAGCAAAGGTCTGCCTGTGCTTTCATGGATATTTTGCTGGAAAAGGACAATAAACAAACAAACGAATAAAAAATGTGTTAAGTGATTATACAAGTAATGAGAAAATCAAATTGGAAATGGAAAATTTGGGGACATCAGTGATGGTGCTGGTGCTCTCTTAGATAAGAATGGTTGGAAGAATCCACTCTTATGTAAACTGCCATCTGTGCAGAGACCTTAGGAATCTAAGTAATCTGAGAAAACTGCAGCCCAGGCAGTGGGCTCAGCAAGTTGAAAGATGCTAAAGGAAGTATGTTTGGCTTGCTTAAGTAACAGCAAAAAGGTCCGTGAGACTAGGGTAGAGTGATGGCAGAGCTGTAGTTGTGCCGGAAAATAGATCAGAGAGACGGGGGACCATGCCATGCAAGGGCTTTGAAGACATAAGTATGGATTTACTATGTTAAAGGGGCCTCAGCAGAGGAATAACATGATCTGACCTGTATTTTAAAAGGATTGCCATGGTTGCTGTGGGCAATGTGGACTGGAAGGTACAGGGCGAAATAAGAGAGATCAATGAATAGCTACTGCAATAACCCAGATGAGATATAACGTCATTTAGACGAGAGTCCTAATGATGAAGGTGGTGACAAGTGATCTGTTTTTTGGAAAGTTTGAAAGTAGAGCCTCAGGATTTGCTAATGATATTGTATGTGGAGTATACGAGGAAAAGAATAGTCAAGAATTATTTTGTACTGAAAAGCAGGAAGAATGGAGTAGCCTTCTACTAAAGTTGGGAGTCTGTGGAAAGAATCACAGATTTTAGAAGTTAAAAATCAGGAGTTTGTTTTGGACATAGTAAGATTTAGATGCCTAGTACGTATATCCACCTGGAGATTATGAGAAAGTCTCTGCCTAGGATTCTGGAGTCCAATTCTGGAGATGTCTGCACTGCAGAAAAAAAAATGTAGTTTCTAGAGAATAAATGTGATTTAAAACCTTGAGAGTACATGGGTCACCTAGTGAATGAGAAGTGATGGAGAAAAAAAAAGATAAAAAGTTGAATCTGCAACATTTACACACAGTCAGGAAAATGAGTGACATTCAGAGATTGACACTGAGATGCAGTAGCCCGTGAGGTAGAAGGCAAGATGAAGAAAGTGTTCTAAATGGCAAACAACAATTTCTCGATACCATTGACAGTGATTCTTTGATTATATCATGTAATACTAGCTGCATTCAGAGTACTGAAACACAAAATAGTTGAACTTGTTTAAAGTTGAATGCTGTCTTATAAGTAGGCATCCATCTTGGAGTAGTGTGACTGGGAACATTCTCATGAGAGTTGGACTGCAACGTGTGCTTCAGTGTTCAGTCTTCCTCAGCTACAGCAACTCTGTCTGAATTTGGCTTTGACCCTTCTTTCATTTCAAATCCTTGTATTAGCTAAAAGCAAGCTCTTATTCCCCATCTCTGCCACCCATGTAGCAGAGCAAAACCTGTAATTCGCAGGAGACAAAGTACAGAAATAAAGATTCTGGTTCATAAGTTAATAAACAACCAATTGTGATGTTAAAGGCTAAATACATTTAGACATGTGTGGTCACATTGCTTTATGTTTGTCAATCTCATTTTATATATCCTGGACCAACAAAGCCAACAAGCGGGGACACACACAGATATAAGGTCAGTTCAAGGGTTCAACAAAGTGCTCAAAATGATAGAATCAGCAGATAAAATGCTTCACAGGTTGCTAAGATACCTTAATCTGGGAAAAGAATCAGAATTAAGTTTTTGTTAAGAGGTTTATCATTCTCTATCCTGATCCTTTGATAGAGATAGTCTATAGGAATCTTAGCTTTGCAATTATATGGTTGGAGTAATTGGGGAAAAGTTTAGAAAAAGGGTTCGAACAAGAAAGATAATAGCTTAAGAATTTGAGAAGTCACTTGGGGAGAGTTGGGTCATCTTGAAATTGCTTTAGGCAAGTTTAAGCTGTTTAGAAGATTTTCTCTTTGTAAAGGAATAAAAAACTAAGCAATAATATTCTTCTGTGTGGATTTGCTACTGACGACTAATATGGTTGCGATAATAAAATCCATTTATTTAAGGAAAAAAATTAATAAATCTTGTTTTTATTTGTCCTTTGTGAAAAATTCTGTTTTTGCACGTTTTACATACTGCTATTTACTTCAAGCCATTTAATTTACTTTTTCCTTGGTAAAGAAAAAAGATGTTATTTCAATCCTTAATCGTTCAAAGCAATGCTAATAGACAACATATTGCAGATTTTGAAAAAAAAATTGTAAATTTGTGTGTCTGTATAAACCTATTGAAAAAGTTATACAACAAAGAGTTCTCATGTGCTATTTTTTGATTCAATTATTTCTAACTGCCCATATTTGCTAGTAAGTTATTCTCTTTCCCTCAATAGATGAGAGGGTGGGTGTGTGTTTCTTTGTAAACCATTGAGAGCAAGTCACAGATGTAGTGATTTTTTTTTTCTTGTTTTAGATGGAGTCTCTCTCTGTTGCCAGGCTGGAGTACAGTGGCACAATCTTGGTTCACTGTAGCCTCCAACTTCCAGATTCAAGCAATTCTCCTGCCTCAGCCTCCTGAGTAGCTGGGACTACAGGCGCGTGCTGCCACGCCTGGCTAATTTTTTTGTATTTTTAGTAGAGAGGGGGTTTCACCATGTTGGCCAGGATGGTCTTGATCTCCTGACCTCGTGATCTGCCCACCTCAGCCTCCCAAAGTGCTGGGATTACAGGCGTGAGCCACCATGCCCGGCCAGTGACATTTTATCTCTAATACTTCAATGTATATTTCCTGAGAACAAGAGCATTCTCATGCACGATCACAGCACAGTTATAACAATCAAGACTTTTAACATATATACAATATTATTACTGAATTCATAGTCCATATTCAAAGTGTGTCAATTGTGCCAAAAATATACAATATATGATTACTTTTTTTTTTTTTTTGAGACAGAGTCTTGCTCTGTCTCCCAGGCTGGAGTGCAGTGGCGCGATCTTGGCTCACTGCAAGCTCCACCTCCCAGGTTCACGCCATTCTCCTGCCTCAGCCTCCCAAGTAGCTGGGACCACAGGTGCCCGCCATCATGCCTGGCTAATTTTTTGTATTTTTTTAGTAGAGACGGGGTTTCACCATGTTAGCCAGGATGGTCTCAATCTCCTGACTTCATGATCCACCCACCTCAGCCTCCCAAAGTGCTGGGATTACAGGCATGAGCCACCGCGCCCGGCCTATGATTAAGTTTTACCAATCCAGAATTCATTCCAGGATAACACATTACCTTTTAATCTCCTTTTCCTCTTTTGGATCTCCTCTGATCTGGAACATTTCCCCAGACTTTATTTGTCATATACAACTTTGACATTTTGGAAAGAGTACAGGCCATGGTGTTTAATAACAATAGAGAGATGTATATGAAATGTAAATGGCTGTATATGGGTATACTCTGCCTTTATTCACTGAGACGGTTTAGAAGTAATGGCATCTCCCTAGCCATGTGCACACTTGACACCCAGAACTTGGTTTCTAAATACCATTTCCCACTAAAAGGAATCTGGGTTCTCTGGAGAAATGGCTGTTTACTGCACTGGAGCTTATATTCTGCCAGAAGCAAGAAAAAAATAAGAAATTATTAAATTATGCAAGCAATTATAGATTGTGAGAGGTGCTATAATAAAATATAGATGATATATTAAGGGAGAGTCCAACTTTTGTTATGGTGGTTAGAGCACGACTCTCTGAATAAGTTTCGTTTAAGCTGAGACTCAGAGAAGGGAAAAGGGGCAGCCATGCAAAGAATGTGGAGAAGAGAATTAGGCATAAGGAACAGAAAGTTAAAAGACCCTGATGTCAAAAGGGTTTAGCTTGCTCACAGATGAGAGGAAAGCATTGTGGCTGGAGCCTAGTACTGGGCAATGTTGGTGGGGATGGCCAGGGAGAATGTGGGTGTGATATCACATCAGGTTGGAAAGACAGGCATGGGCTACTAAACTTAGCAATTTACATTGTATTCTGGGTAGAATGGGAAAATCTTAGGAAGATTTAATGTGGGTAGTGACATGATGTGACTTAAGTGTTTAAAAGATCATTCTGGCTGCTTTGTGAAAAATAAATTAGAAAGGGTTTGAGAATGGAAGCAGAGAGACCTGATAAAAGACAATTATGAAAGCTCAGGCAAGAAATAATGGTGGCCTGCACAAGGGTGGTGGCAGTAGAGATAAAAATATGTGGATGAATTCAGATTACATTTTGGAGTTACAAACACCAGAATTAATGTTAGATTAAATGTGTGATGTGGCTGAGGAAAAAGGAAACTTGAAGGAAAATGTCCAGGTTAGAATCTTGGCATCAATCTTAGAGAAGAAAAGCAACAGCTCCATTTTGTTGACTGAGTGTGTTTGAAACGAGTTCTTGATTGGAGTGTGTTGATGGGAGTGTGTTTGAAATGAGTTTTAGAAACCAAATGAAAATATTACACAAACAGGAAAAATGTACAACAATTTAAAGTTCCTATGGGATATTCTTACTTTTTTATGAGATTAGAGTTCAATACTTAAATGAGAATATCTGCATCATTTCATCAAACGTGAAAAGTTAAAGGAAATCTTTGTTATCTTCAGATTTTCTGGAAATTTAAATAGTACTATGTGTGCTTGGAAAGATAAAATATTGACAGTACCTACGATGATTTAAGGGGAAAATTGTAAGAAAAATTAATTTTCTAAGATAGTTTGAAGCTACAATTGAATAAAGGAGAATGTAAGTTAAACATCAGAAGTAATTTTCTGGGCAAGAATAATTCAAATCATAATGTCTTTTAAAGGCTTGTGAAAGCTCTTTCAACTGCGACTTTAAAAATAAGAATTTAGAAAGGCTAGTTTAAAAGGAAGAAAAATACATTGCAAAGGAGATGAAATAAATATTCTAATAATGTTTTTAAAAGTATTATTACTGTTTGTGAAGCCAAATCCAGTTAGTTAAATGTTCCACCTTTTTCCACAGTGCTCTTTGTATAATGTATTACAATTAGTGAAGGTGAAGTTAAACGGGCCAGTGTAATATTTTAGATGCCATTTCTGGAAGTTTCTGTAATATTGAGTAGAAATTTTACTAAGGAGCATATCTCATGCAAAATGAGGGTGTGCCAAAGAGAGGCAGGAGAAAATTGGACTATCAATTTCCAGAAAAAAAAAAGAATATTTACCTCTACTTGAGTGCAGGGAAAATCGATTTTGGAAGAGTATAACATAACATTTAGCTGAAAAACATATTGTAATTCTTGTGAATAAAAGAATTTGATCTCAAATGCAAAGAATTTTCATTCCAAAACAACTCTCATAAACACAGTGTATGTAAATATGATTTATTTTTAAAAATGGACACATTTTTCCATTTTTAAGGTTAGATCTTGAAATTATATGTATTAATCTATTTTCCATTAAGAATTCTACTTTTATAGAAAAGTTATTTGGGGAAAAGTATATTCTTGATCCCAAGGATTGGCAGTCTTTTTATTGTGCATAGGTATTTAAAATTTTTTTAGCAAAAATAATTTTAATATACCATTTCTGTGAAAGCAGTGATTTTAATTAAAAATAAGTGTGTCATTATTTATATATTGATTCCCCAATTTGTCTCCACAAGGATTTGAAACAGAGTGTAACATTATGAATCTGAGAAGCAAAGCATCTCTGTCATTATACAACATTACACCTCAGTAAAAGGGGAGATATGAGGGCTGTTTAAATGCCATGAAGAGAGGCATGAGAAAAATCAATGCTGAAATGAGTAATTGAATGATGTTGGCAGGGGCTGAGTAGGTCATCATTAGGCATGACATGATTATGACGACATTTCTAGAGTTATTCGACCTAATGTACATGATATCTAGTAAGACTAGAAATTACATTTACTGCTTTGATTTACATAACGCTTTAAATAATTAGAACGTAGTCATCAGGCTAATATGATGCAGAGGAAGATGGAATAATCAGACAGTCAGATAATTCAGTGGCAATGGTGACCTTGACAATGCTGGCATTTTGTTACTTTCTTGAGAACCTGAGAAAACACTTCCTCACTGAAAGTAAGACTACAGACCTTATAAAACAGAACTAAAAACAAAATTCAACACAGCCAATAATGATACTTGTGAGACCTTCTGTGGCACATGCTTATGATGGACATTTCTACATGGAGAGTGAAATAGGTAACCTTATTTAGTACATGATAATTGGTGCAGCATCCCAGATGAGCATCTTTTTGTTTATTAAACCTTATGTCCTGTAACCAAAGCCGAGACTTCCATTTGGGGCTTTCCATCATGCTGGAATCTACCTGAGAGCAGATTTTTGCTTTTTCTTCCTTTCTTAGTAATGTTGTTACATCCAGAAAAGGAAAGGCAGAGCAATGCTGGAGAACACTACCGTTAGGTCCTATTTTACTCATATTATGTAGCTCTGTATGTTCGAACCACATCTTCTTAGAAATGGACTCTATTTTAAAATAAAAAGAAAAGAAAAATCATAAAGATTATATTGAATATTTCTAGTAATTTAAAACTCATATTCTCCGTTAAGACAAACTAGTGCCTTGATGAATAGCAATAGTGATTGAGGGGGGTAAAACTATCTTGTATGGTAGGGAAATATACCTCTCTACAACCCTCGCCTGTTGCTCTGATTGCATTCTTAAAGCACTACAGGGAATGTGCTTAGTCTCTTTTCTAGAAACAATTTTTCTTGTATTTGAAGAGAGTTACTACATTCTCAGCCTTCACTTTTTTAGACAAAACAGTCTCACCTTTTTTAACTAACAGAATATTGATTCTAGCACTCCCACTTACGCTAGTGGTCTCTCCTTACATACTCTGTGCTCTAAATGTATGCTGACAAGGACTGAAAATGATGCACCAACAGTTTTTCCCCAGGATATCATCTTATTTTTTCTAGGCACTCTGTTCCCATTAGTATTACATTAACAACAACAAAAATAAAGTGAGCAATTGGACTCCCTCATTTTGTTGTTAATTTACTGAGTTTGCTGCTAACAAAAAAATCCTCTAATTCCTTTTTACATGATGTTCTTGTGTACTAATTTTCTACAATCTTTCAAGGTCCATTTTTCAAATTTATATTCTTGCCTTTACATTTAACCCAGAAAATCGTTGTAATTTTTTAATGTTAATTTGGTCTTCTAAGGATGTTCTCACACACTCTCTCCCACTCTGGCTCTTGCTCTTTATCTCTATCTCTGTCTCCATCTCTCTCAGTCTGGGGCCATCCTTAAATCTGCTTCTGTTGCACGGGCCAGGGAGAAGGTTGAAGCTCTGCAACCTGCCCCTAGAGACACTCCCAGGAGTATCTGGATACACCAGGGTGTTCCAAGTTAATATTGTCAGCCAGCCAGCCAGCATCTTCTTTTCTGCAGGACTAAAAGTAAATGCATTATCAAGTAACTGCTAATATTTAGTTACATTTTCTTTATACAGAGCAATTAGTTGCCATGAGTTGGAAAATATATTTATCTATCTAAGACCGTGTACTTAATTATTTTAATTGTTTGAAAACTAGTGCAATATATTTCAGGACCTACATTTTTAGGATCAGACATATCTAAGGTATCTAATTCATCCTGTCCCCAAACTCTATAGCTAAAGTCATCTTAGAAAGGCCTAAAATAAATTATTCTGGAGTTGTACTTATATCAATAAAAATGGAGATGATATCCTAAAGCATTAGTACTGCATATCTTCTAGATTCTGTTTAAGAAGAGTCACAACTTGGATACAGAAAACTATAGAAAGTGTGAGTAAAATTGTTGCCATCTGATAAAGATGTCTTTCCAGGTAAAGTAACTTAAAAACCTTTTCCACATTTAGAGGAAATGCTGCCTAAGTCAGAGTAAATCAACTTCTCTTTGAAACTGACTTGATTTAGAAATGTTATTGTGATAATAAATTATAGTTTTCTCCCAGCATATAAGACCTTCAAATGGAAATCTGGAAGTCACAATTCTGTCTTGTGTTCAATATTATTTTCTACTGGACACTGCCCAAAAATTCATTACAGCTTAAACATAGTTAATTTATTTCTACCTATCTCAAAGTATGTTACAGTAATTAATGGAGGCAGAAAGATTAACTAGAGCAGAAAGATATTATAAAAGTCATATATTTTATTTTGATTATATGTTTGAATCATATTTATGTATTTTATAACTCAGGTTTCTAAATTATCTACATTTTATAGAATTTTAGAATGCTATTTTATATTCTGAAATGGAATTCCTGTTGAAAACACTAAGTAAATTCACCATTAAGACAAGTAAAATGAATAATATACCATCTAAAACATTTTATCATTTGTTATTTGAGCAGTTGTAGTAAAATCACCAGAGAGGAATATGTAGTTGCAGCCATCCACTGTATTTTCAAGATGTTCAGCAACCACGAAATGAATTTCACATCAAGACCATAATGAGAAAAAAGATTCCAGAATAATTTCCTACTTCTTGAATTGAATGTGAATGAACAGAGAAGGCAGATCATTTCTAAAAACAACATCTCATCCAGTGAACTGAATCCTTACAATCTGTGTATTAGGAATCAACATTTGAAAAATTATGCAATCGTGTTGACATGTTCAGGCAATTTTTATTTTGAATATAGTCTATTTCTTCCAGACAACAACAGCCACCAAAACTAACTTTTCCGGTTTTTTTAAATAAGTTGAGTAATAATAGCAACACTTTCAAGTAAACAATCAAGACCTAAGAGTTTTCCTATGAACCAACTACCAGAGGAAATGGTAAGATTTGTGTTATGTTTTTTCCATCTTCCAGCAGGTCATGTATAATTAATGGCTATTAGCTCTGTGACCATCCACCAATAACTTCTCTTCTGATAACCCTTTGATTCTTTAAATAAAGGATTTTACTTCTTGTGTTATTCAAAATATGAGTATTGAACTTAGCACTTTGTGTTCTGGTTACTTATAAATATCGTCGTCTTTCCTGATAGATTAGAATCAAGTTGTCTATATTTTGACTAAGGACATGTCATTTCACCTCTTTAAGCCCCACTTTCTTATTCATAATGTGTGGATAACAATCTTTTCAAATAAATATCACTGAATCCAAAGATTTTGTTAACAAATTTTTTAAAAGGATTAAATAAATATATAATAAAGGAAATAAAAAGGTTCTTCTTTAACAATACCCCTTTGTTTTATTTGAAATATAAATATAAAAATAAGTTAGCCTCACATTCAAACAAGAATCCACTTGGTGTTCAGCTTAAAAATATGATTTCCTGAGTAGGTTTCATAGAGTTTGTTGCCAATTAGCTTGATGCCATTTCTGTCAGCTTCATGTCTCATTGAATCCAGCAACTATTTTTAGGCCTTGATGGTCTACAGGGCTAGTGCGCAGAAGCAGTACAGGTCTGAAGAGAGGACAACAGCCCTTTACTTTGTAGGAACCACATTGTAATTGAAGATGAGGTTTGAAGGGAAGGAGGAAGTTTGCTGGTGGTGTTTTTGCTTGAAGAGTTGTTTTTACACACAATGCCACACACACTGCAGTGACAATTTTGGAATGAACACCTCATGCTAACGCTGCTCTTACCATTTTCTTAATTTTCCATCAGAGACAAACAGCCTCTCAAACACTGTAGCTTAAAGACTCTTTTGACTTCCCTATATATATGGGTTTTATCTGTTGTGCAGAGTGGTAGCATCTTTGCTGACTGGCAAATACAGCTTTTGTTCAGTGTTGCAGCTCAGATTTTACATCTAGCAAAAAAGAAAAACGTGCGGTTTTTATAAATCATTTTATTTTTTAAAAAAGAAGAAAACAAACATCCTTCCTTCAGAATTCTCCTTTTCAAAATAAAGCCTGCAAGCCAATGGCAGCAATGCCTTCACTTTTAAGGCACCTTGTACAGGATATGTCTGTTTGAAGAATCTGTCATCTCAGCTCAAGGACCTTGTGTTTTGTGGCCAACCAAAGAATATTGTGTACCCTGAACCTTGTTAGGAAACACATTAGGTACTGCTTAATTTATTTTAAACCTAATTTTAAGGAGGGAAATCAGGTTAGATTTAGCACTTTACTATAAATTATACTTTCTGTGTACGTAGATGAAATTAATTTTGGGTGGGGGGAATTTGAACTAAAATACACATTCTAAAAAGTTTGCAAATTCTGCTTTTGATCACTTAAAAGAGAAATACAAGGTTGCATTAAGCCTTTAATCAGAAAGACAAAAACTAAGGAAAATAATATTAACATCTTCCATAGATCAAAATAAATTTTTCACATATTCAAGTCTCCCTTTCCAATTATCTTACTGAACTGACTGGTAAGATTTCTTCCTTTGTTCTGAAATATGTCAGAATCTTAGAGAAACTATATCAATAAGAATATATCTATAAATGTATGTACACACCAGAAAACATAAAGAAATATATAACATTATATATAGGTATAATGTTCTACATGGGCTAAATGCAACATAAGATATTCTTCTGGTAAAATTGTTATCCTACACCATGTCAGCTTTTTAAAAATTTTATTTTACTTTTCGTTTTGAAATAGTGTAAAACTTTACATAAATGTTGCAAGAATGGTACCTGTCATTATCTTCAGTGTACTCCCTGATTTGCTCAGCCCCATTCAGGTTACCAACACAGCCACAGCACTAGCCACATCCTGGGCTCCTCCCCATCAATGTATTGGCAGTACTGACCAAATCCTTGACCCAGACCAATGGGAAGAAGAAAGGACCATACTACCTTTTAAAATATCATTTGAATTATATTGAGGAATGCCGGGTGTTTCCAGATGTGCTCTAGCTGAGTCTTCTGCTTCAAGACAGGATTGTACAATCTCCATTTCAGACATTTCCCCTTTCCTTGTAAAGTTCTAAGAAAAAAAGTCCACATCAGAATTTCATACAAACTATCAGCTCCACATTGCTTTTCAAATGAAGCACCATGAAGTTTGTGAAGTTTTAAATTTCATAGCAAATTCTATTTCTAGTTTTCTCTCACAATCAGCAACTATAGCAAACACTGAGTGGAGGAGGGAAACATGAGGGAAAATATAGGAAAATCAATTTTATCTCCTGCAATTAGAGAAACTAAACTCTATGGAATATTCTGCTTTATTGAATCGGATCTGAATCATCAAATGAAATACATTTTATCTATTATATCTGGCTTATTTATAGAATGTGGTTTATTACATTATACAGTAACTGGAAGGTATTGTGTGAGTCATTTAGCTACTCACCAAGGTTCATTTAGTAAAAGACCACCCCTGTTGCTCTATATGGTATGATAGAGACTTGAAAAATAAATTTTATAGCTATTATCAGTATTAGTCATAATGCCCCTTTGTTGTGCTAGGAGAAGATATTTTATAGAAAAACAAAAGAAGTCAGTGACCTAAGAGCTAAATAATTTGCCTAATGTCTCAGCAAGGCTGAGGAACAGAAGATGAAGATTTCCAGGATCCTCTTCTGGTGCACAAACCAGTGGAACACATTGTTCTCATAAATGCATGTAACTGATAAGAGGCTCCCTACTCCCCCCAGCATACAGAAAGACACTAGTTAAATGCCTTTCTGGGTGAAAAAAGTCTCCAGGGTACAGGCTATTTTCTTACCCTCCTATGATAAAGGGAACATTTGGATGAAGTAAGACACCTTAGCATTCAGAGAAACCTGCCAAAAATAAGAGAAAAGAGCTACCCGGCTTAACATTTGTTCTTGAATAGGGAGGGATGAAATTGAGTGTTCAGCTACTCAGAAATTGTATCCCAAATGTAAGGAGTGGTGTTTGTCCCCAAATAAAGTCATATGATAAACACATGTGCTTGTAAAACAGCCCACTCCAAGCCACGCACTGAAGTGAAAAGAGGGTTGAAGATATGTTTTATTTGATGAACCATATACAAATCTTAGTATATGTTCACAACCTCATTAAATATGTAGAAACCCTTTGAAACAAACCAAACATGGTCACAAACTTCCTGAGCCTATTTTGGGAAATAGAACTACTGGGCAAGTTAAGCTTCAGGCCACAGACCAACCACAAGAGCCACAAGTATGGCTGAATGGATAAATTTTGAAACCCATAGTGCTGAGCCTGGGATGTTCCTTGGGTGGCTGAAGGCAGAGAAGCAAGCAGTTTCTCAAGGAATTACTGTATTTGTTCATATATGGCATATCTGAAAGTTGAAGCTACAAAATTGTCTCGGATTTTTTTTCTATATTCTAATCTCACCTGTGGCTAAAGATAACTAATATAAAATTCTGCTGACTAGGTGGAAAAAACAGATTTTAACTCTATAGATATAGATATTTATAGATATAGATAGATGATATAGATGCAGATATAGAAAGATAAAGATATAGCTGGATGTGGTGGTGCACACCCGTAATCCCAACAACTCAGGAGGCTGAGGAAGGAGGATTGCTTGAGCCCATAAGTTCAAGACAAGACTGGGCAACATAGTGTAATCACCCATCTCTAAAAAAAACTTAAAAATAAACAAATTAGCTTGCTGTGGTGGCAAGCACCTATAGTCCCAGCTACTTGAGAGGCCAAGGTGGGAGGATCACTTGAGCCCAGGAGTTTGAGGCTGCAGTGAGCCATGATTGCACCACTGAACTCTAGTCTGGGTGACAGAGTGAGATCTTGTTTCTAAAAAAAAATTAGGGATAAAAGATATATAATGCATATATATACAAATATATATAATGTACATATTTCTAAATAGTATATTAATTCTAGAACAGAACAAATAATGCCCCAGCATTTTTAAATGTTTCAAAGTAGATTTTCTTTAACTAGTGTTGAGTATCTCCGTAGGTATGAGGATATATTCTTGGGGATTCAACGAGTCTCAATTTTTTCAATGTTAGGTTTTCATTGCTGTGATAATCTTGAAAAACTTAATACAGAATATTCTGGATCGTCTGGAGGATCCCAAACTGCCATTTGGTTTGTGCTTACAAATTGATGCCACATGGTATTTCTGAAGGGAAAAAAAGAAATAGCTTCAATATATAAACCATGCATTCACCCCCAAATGAAGGCCAAATGCTGTCATGATTTACTGTACAAAAGAAATTTTCACAGCAGTTCCCAAAGGGCAAATTGGGGTGAACTGAATCATCACATAACAGGGTAATACAGACCTAGCAGTCCCTGCCATAGGGAAGTCAAGGCAGCTCTTTATGCCAGAGTCCTGGCTTCCATTCCTGTAACATACTTGGAACATTCACTAAAGGTAGAGGGAATTCAGAAATGACCACCAGCATCAGGCATCTTATAGAACATATTTTTCAGAAGGCTCTAGCAAAGCACATTTTCGTGTAATGGGGGCATAAAAAGAACCTCACCTTTAAGCACAGTACAAAATTGTAAAATAGCAAATTTGGGTAGAAATAGCTAAAATGAAAGAAATATCCTTGACAGAGGCTTTGTAATGCAAATTAGATCTCTATTTAAAAATTCAATGTGCAGCAATTATAAATCGGAAGACTGAGAACTTTCTGAAAGTGTGTGTTCCGTTCTTTCTATCCCACTCAATAAGCAAAGTTTGAGCACCAGTTGTGCCAAACAGTGAAACATGGTCCCTACCCTTAGGGTACTTACATTTTAAGAAAAAAGACACAACTAAAGAGATAATTTTGTTATAATTTGGGTTCAGTGGGAGATAGAGAAGAACACTTCTGCAACCTGATACAAAAGTAGGACCAAACAATTACGGAGCAAAGGAGGCCCCCATGGAAGCACATCAAAATGAGAACTAGCAGTGGAGTCACAGAATTCAAGTGATGGGAGAAGAGTATCAGACCTAAATCCGCAGTAGAGACACTCTCTTAGTGCGAAGGGCTTGGTCCTTTTGTTAAACACCAACACGCGCTATGCAGGTATGTCATCTTGGGTCACTGCATATTCTTGGTACATTGTACTTAATTCAGTCTGAGCTGCATTCTTTTCAACTCATCACATTGTTCTTCTTAGAAAGCCACAAAATACATCAATAACTGTTGTTTTTTTAAGTAGTGACAAATAATTCTAGCATCTCGCAGTGCTTCTAGTTATCTCAAAAAGCATTGCAAAATCCTAAATACAGTTTTCATGAATTTCAAGATTCAAGAAAAAAAAAGGAAAGATATTTGTATAGGAAAATTATTTTTAATCCAAGGTATACCTTATGTCTTTAAAAGGGATGGAGAGTGCACTACAGAGTCAGCTGAAGAATCAGAACAATTCAGAATGGAATTGTGCTAAACCTGTGAGAGCTATGTGGCTTGGCTAGTTATTGGCATAGCCCAGACTACCAGACGTATTTCTTAGAAGCCCCACTTAAGGTTTCGTTTTCATGTAAGTGTAACTTATAAGTAACAAGAGCTAAAGCATCTTCTTCCTCTGCTGCTTTGAGGTCGATGCCACAAATCAGCCACAAAGCTGGGTCCAATGGGTCCCTAAAGCCCATTGTAGTTGCATGCTTACAGCATTCAGCAGTGAGCCTACGGATCAGGAAGGCAAGTGGCAGCACAAACCCCAAATGTTACAAGTTTCAAAGTAAATTCTAAGTAATGGGATCATGAGCTGGAAGTACTCTAAGAATCTGAAGTTCAATAGCTAGGAGTATGACATCAGGTTCAATACATTGACAACTGTGACTTGTTAGTAATTGTAACTTTTCTTTCCAGCCCCACCCACATTCAAAGCATTCTATTGTAATTTAGACATAGAGACTCTTAGAAATCCAGAGAAGAAGATATATGTGTAACATATAAAGTTCAGTTTTAATTGCCGTTTATGTTGGTGTTGGGCAGGAATTCCGCCTTCTGGAATGCTATTCAAACTAAACCCCAGACCCTTGGAGAGTGTTCTGCTTTATTTATTGTTCTGCAATATCGCCTGCCTTTTCCCAGTGTTCTTTGTGCTTAGGAAATATTTTGTGCATGTCCCTTTTTTGCAGCATAGCTGCTGATTTCAGTGAAAAATGAATGGTAGAGTATTTATTCATGTATATAGTTGTTCTTTTCTTTTTGCATTCTTTAAGAATAAAATCTTATAACTTCATCCCCCCAGGTAGTGATAGAAGCCAGGCAGAAATTATTTAAAGGAAAAAATGAGATTAATATTTCAGTTTGAATGTCAAAAGCAGAGGGAACTTGGGCAGTATAAAAGGGTCATGAATTCACAGGCAATATCATCTGTAGTGTTTTATCTTCATATAGAACTAAAAAAAAGATTTTGAATTCATTTTTTAGCTTGAAATAATACTTCTAATGTAACTCACTATAAAGTGAACTGTATAAAACAAAATTAAATATTCCATCAGGTTTTTTACTTTCTTTGTATTTCATTCATGTCACCTCTTTCTTGAAATCTCATTTCATAAGCATGTTTTATTAATGATCTATTAATAAGCATTCACTTAAAACATGACTGATTAAAAAGTAGACCTGATTTTAAGTAAGTGTCCTGAAAATGTTTCATTTATTGAATTCATTGAGGTTTAAGTTCTCATTTGTATAGCTAGAGGGTAAATTACAGATACTCATGCTTGTTTTATCATTATAATGAAAGCAGTACTGATATTTGCAACACTAATTAAAATTCTACTCTGATCCATATAAATGCAGTCTCTTCCCCAAATAATTTTCAGATCTTTATATAAAATTTACTCTATATATATATGTGATAATGAAAGTACCTATCTTTAGTGTAACATAATCAAGGTTAAGAGAAAGTAAAAATTAGGTTCAGACTTTTTAATACTGCAGGGTACATTTTTAGTACCCTACAGAGAGAATTAATCGCATGACTCCCATTAACTTTAATGGAACCTGTATGGGCAAATTGTATGCTGAAATTCAGAGGAAGTTAACGTCTGTAGAGTTTACTAGTTCAATTTTTTCTCTTTGCACTTTTAGTTTGGGTTACCTTTACTTTCTCGTGATCCAGAAGGAAGACAAGTCAATACGAGTGATCAACATAAATGTTTGCCAAGCTTTATAAGCCCCCATTTTCTATACATCTGCCACGAAGTTAGAAATCTGCAAACAAAGCTTATAGCATTTGTGATTCCATTAGCAAGCAAATTCAACTAAATAGCATGGTTTTTAAATATGAAAATTATAATTATCCTTTAAATATAATAAATACTATAGCATTTTTTATTCTCCAGTGTGTATTTATATTTCATATTTGCATTTGCAATTACAATAGCAAAATCAGAAACTTTAAAAATATTTTCAAAATAATGTATGTTGAAATAAAATCATTGTATTACCATATTAAGTGTTTATATTTGAAACAAAATGTGTTTGGAATTGTTTATATTGGTCTAAATGTTATATATCACATTTAGGCACTATTGAGAAAGACAAGGATAGGCAATTAAAAATTAAAACATCCTCACAAGAGATAAAGGAAGCTAAATGTTCTTCACCACTATCAACGATACCTTTCTATAACTATGAATTCAATCATCTGACAATGTAATGAAATTATGATCAGTTAACAAATCTAGTCAAAAGCATTTAGAATTTATATTTACCACACAGGGAAAAAAAAGAGAAATAAATGAAGATACTTCTAATGTCAACTCATTCAAGATGTTCATACCACTATTAATTTGGAAACAACTAAGAATCTCTCTAGTCTCTCTTCCTCCCATCAAATAGACCTATCTGTATTTTAAGTTGTCCGGAAATTCACCATTTTAAAAAATTAACATTTTTTTTTAAAAAACGAACACGGAATCTAAACTTATGAGTTTTTTTATTATATCTTATTTGGGCATCTAAACAATCAAAACAGAACTTATAAGACAAAAAAACATGGTTTAATTGGGAAAAAAAAGAAGACATGAATGACGACACCAAAATTAACGTCATAATTAATTTCATCTTGGACAGATGTTTCAGAAAACATCCAAATCTACTCCTCATTCATTTGTTGAGCAATTTTTATTAAGCACCCACAATGTCCTTATACAACTTTAGGAAATGGGTTAGGTGATAGACAAAACATACAAATTCCCTGTAATCTTGGATCTGACATTCTAATGGGGCAGAAAAAACAAAGAAGGAAACGAGAGGAGGAAAAACAATTTAAGATTGTGATACATGCTAAAAAGGAGTTGTTGGAATTTTCACCACCTGAGAATGAAGCTATTTGATTTTCTCTCCTCAACTTCTTTGATAACCCCCTTTTACTCCTTGAAGTTAAAAGTAAATATATACACATGTAACTAACCTGCACATTGTGCACATGTACCCTAAAACTTAAAGTACAGTAATAATAACAGAAAAAAGGTAAATATAAATGTATCAGTAGATCTACATTTCATCCATCTCATTGTGCCATTTCCCTTAAAAGGCATCCACATATTCATGAAACACATCAATATTTGCCATGCTTTATAACATCCGTGTTATGTGTTTGTCAGCGTTCAAAGATGCTCACTTTCATTGAAGTTTTTTAGTTCTTGCTGTTGTGGTTGAATGTGTTCCATCCAAAATTCAGGTGTTGCAACTTAACCGCCAATGTAACAGTATTAAGGGGTGGGACCTTCAGAAGGTGATTAAGTCATGATTAAGTCATTAAGTCAGGGCCCTTTTAAATGGTCTTGTCAGGATTTCTTCCCATTTGTCCTTTTGCCTTCTGTCATGTGAAGACAAGTGTTTTCCCCCTTCAAAGGACACACACAGCATTCAAGACTTCATCTAGGAAGTAGAGGCTGGACCCTCACCAGACAATGAATCTGCCAGTGCATTGATCTTGAACTTCCCAGCCTCTAGAACTCTGAGAAATAAAATTTTGTATTTTATAAATTACCCATTCTGTGGTATTTTGTTATAGCAGCCCGAATGGACTGAGACATCAACTTTTGCAGTTTTCAGTAGTTTGGGTTTGTCCCCAGGTCACCAGAGAAGTTCAGTGACTGAAAACCCAAGACTGGGAAAAAAAAAAAGTCTTCAGAAGAGGTTAGTGAATGAGGATTTTTCTCCAAAGCAAAATGATTGTCACTGCATGGTTATTTCTCATTCTGTGTGATTTTTCTATGTGGAGAACAAAAAAAAAGAGTTTGAAAGATAAGTTGGGGTGTGAATTTGGCTGCTTGTAATTCTATGAAATTACACTGACTGTCTTGTCTTCTCTGTCAGACACTAAAACTGTTTCCTCTAACTAGCAAAAGAGATGCTAGTGCTTTTGTCTGTTATTTTTTTAATGCATAATTTATGTATGGCCCATTTATTAATAACAATGAAGTGTTGTACCTGGAAATCTGCTCTCAAAAGAACAGAATATACAGAATCAAACAGAACATTTTCATAAGACAGATATGATTTTTACATTAAAAAAAATAAAATTTGCCCTAGTTAATTCTTCCTGAAAGTGTTAGATAAAATCCAGCAGAAATTATTCAATTATTAAAATAACCATATTTATCACACTAAATAAGAATTTTAACTCTTCCCTGGTTTCTGATAAATCTCAAGGGAAATTAAACATAATGGCATATTCTAAAAGAGGAAATATTTCAGTAAAGCACCATTTTTGTTATTTCTTTCAATGCAGAGAAACTTTACTATTCACTTTATATATATTTCCCTTGCCTAACACAATGATGCACCATATTGTAATGATAATAAAATCTATACTAGCTAATAATTATGAGGTAATTAATATTCATGAGGCAATGTGCTAAACATTTTGTACAATATTACATCATTTAATCTTTTCAAAAATCCAACAGTTTTGGTACTATTATCGTGTCATGCTACCAATAAAAAGAAATTCAATATTTTGCCAAAGGTCTCTTGGTAAGAGAAAGAGCTAGTATTTTAAGGTCAAGTATCTGACTCTAGAACCCTACTACTTTCCACTGCCTTGTTTAGAGAAGATACTCAAAAACACATTTACATTAAATGAAAGTCTTGCTAGATTTAGCTGTCTTGAGATAAGCTATTAGAAGATGTAAACTTTGGCCAGCTGCGGTGGCTCACGCCAGTAATCCCAGCACTTTGGGAGGCCGAGGCGGGCGGATCACCAGGTCAGGAGATCGAGACCATCCTTGTTGACACAGTGAAACCCTGTCTCCACTAAAAATACAAAAACAAAATTAGCCAGGTGTGGCGGCATGACCTGTAGTCCCAGCTACTGGGGAGGCTGAGGCGGCAGAACAGCGTGAACTCGGGAGGCGGAGCTTGCAGTGAACCGAACTCGCTCCACTGCACTCCAGCCTGGGCAACAGAGTGAGACTCCATCTCAAAAAAAAAAAAAAAAAAAAAGATGTAAACTTCTGGATACGTGTCTGGGGTAAAAAGTAAAATATTAATATATTAAATAATTCTATCTATTCCAAATGTTCTAAGCCTTGTAGAAGTCTTGAGCTACAAAGGATTTCAGCAGTCATTTAAAGCCAATCCTTTCAATTTTCAGAGGTGGATCCAAACACTTCTGGGTCTAGAGAGGTGATTTAGTTATTGAGTGCCATATAGCTTGCTAATAGCAAAGTTCAACTTGCTAATTTTCATGCAAAAAAAGTTAATTATACCCGACTGTTTTCATTTATGTATTTATTTGGGAGTGATCTGCTTATACCTGCATTATTACCTATATTAGCTTTATATAGTGTATTAGTCCATTTTCACACTGTTATAAACACATACCCAAGACCAGGTAATTTATAAAGGAAAGAGGTTTAATTGACTCATGGTTCAGCATAGCTGGAGAGGCCTCAGGAAACTTACAATCATGGGGGAAAGCAAGGGGGAAGCAAGGCACCTTCTTCACAAGGTGGTAGGAAGGAGAATGAACGCAGAAGGAACTACCAAACACTTATAAAACCATCAGATCTCATGAGAACTCACTCACTATCATGAGAACAACATGGGGGAAACCACCCCCACAATCCAATTACCTCCACCCTGTCTCTCCCTTGACATGTGGGAATTATGGGGATTTTAAGGATTACAATTCAAGATGAGATTTTGGGTGGGGACACAACCAAACCATATCATGTAGTATGGCAGAGAGACATTTAAGGTCTCTGCATTACCCCTACCTCCTAGTATCTATGCCTTTGTGTGATTTACTTCCTTTGAATGTGGATAAGACCTGTAACTTATGCTTTTACCTAAAAGAATGTAGCAAAGGTGGTGTGGTGGGGTGCACATTATTACTTGTATGTAATTATATTATATGTTACATAAGATTATAGCTTCCATTTAACTGTAGTCTCTCTCTCTCTCTCCCCAGACATACACACACACACACACACACACACACACACACACACACACTTACTTTACTTTCTGGCTTTTATGAAGCAAGCAGCAATGTTAGAAGGCATATGTAGCAAGGAATTAAGGGCAGCCTCTAGGAGCTGAGAAAGACTTCCAGCCAACAGCCTGCAAGGATCTCCAGCTGACAACCAGCAAGAAATGAGGCCCTACATCCTGCAATCACAAGGAAATGAATCATGGTATAACCTAAGTGAATTTGGACGTGAGTCCTTCCGCAGTCAGCCCTTCAGATAAAAACCCAGTCCTGAACAAGACTTTGACAGCAGCCTTTCAGAGAATTCAGCTAATCTGTGTTCAGACTCTTAACCTACAGAAACTGTTAGATAACAAATATCTATTGTTTTAAGCCACTACATTTATGCTAACTTCCTATACAATAGAAAAATAATACATGTACTTAGCCTTATTATAGCAAGAATCTAACACTGAATTTAATTATTGTCAAACTAAGTAAGGTTTAGCTAGTTAAGATTTAGTTACTTTTTGTGTACGCAGAGGACCTGAATGAATATATCTTGAATGGAGGAATGATAATATATCATTAGTATAAAATCAACAAGGAAGAGGTAAAACCTGATTATGGTTTAATTGTATTATCATTTATTTTTTTAAATTTTTTTGCCTGATAATTGCACATTTTCTTTTATTTGTGTGTAATAAAGAGTGATCATTGTAAGCAAAAATAGCTTTGGTTAGAATTTCAACATTAGAAAAGAAGAAAAAATTACTTAGCCTCTAGAAATTTACTAATGTGACTTTCTACATCTATGGTGTGTATGTTGCTATTATAGCTCTTTCTATAACTTTAGGGTCAATGCTATGAGAATTCATCAGTGTAGCTTTTGTACAATCATTTCCATTTTTAAGATCATTAAAAGAACTACTTTTGACTTCATTCTCCATTTCAAGAACTCTAAATCACACTGGAATGGACATTTACTTTATTCCTATGTTATTCAGGCATTCTAAGAGGCCTACTGAATGGCCTTCAAAAGGAAACTAACTATAGAAAGCAGGTATATGGATTTGAGTGTTCAATGAAAATGCTGGCCTATTTTTTAAATATGACTACTCATAAAATTAAGATACAATGGAATTATTTCTGTGGTTAGTATTTGTCATTGACTGTAACATTACTAAGATTATAGGCAGATGAAGTGAAATACAATAGTCTTTAAAACGATCTTGATTTTAAAAAGCCATGTCTTCATTTTGTACCCTTCAAAAAATTGCCATATTGTTTCCTTTCTAGACATCAAAGATTTCTGGGGTCATGGCCAATAAAGCAGATCTTGCTTATATGCAGAAAATATAAAATCATCCAGTTTGCTTTACTTTATAGATGAAGATATTGAAGTACAAAGAGAGGCTAACCCAAGGACAAAAAAGTGGATAATGGCAGAATAGCACTAGAAATCTCTTCTGAGTTTAACTAATGAACATACATCTCTAATTTTTTTTGTGCATTTATCAGAACTTAGTATCTGAGTCACAAAGGTAGGATATATCATTTATTTGTTCTGTTTTGTCTTAGACTATAAGAACCTAGCTTTGAGAAACATTCCCTTCTCCATATAATGTTATACTTTCTGATGCAGCATGGATACCAAGTAAAAATTAATAAAAGAAAATTTGAAGCAGTGATTTTTCAAAAGAAAGAAAAGAATGTCAAGAACTTATTATTGTGAAGGAGTAGGAATATACAGTGTCAATATATTAAGTAATTTTTGAAAGGAGATAGGGTATTTATTCATTAATAAATAGCTGGCATAAGTCAAAAGTGTTTGCTGAATCTAAAGCATTAATTTCTGTACTTTTGAAAGGATCTAGTTACCATTCATTGTTCTACCCACATATAATGGAAGCCACTATATTTTTTTAGACCGAAATTTGAAAAAATTTAAAATTTGAAAAGTAAAATTTAATCCTAGATCATACATAACACATGAAAGAGTTCAAAGTTTATTTCTGGGTACTATTAATTATGTACCAGTTTAGGATTTTACAATCTCTGTAAATGTTATGTGTACAATACTAGTTGAAAAGTTTAATAAAATCATGGCAACTTTAATTAATTTCAGAAAATTCAAAATAGCCAAATGTCATCAAACTTCAACTGTTTATTTATATTTAAAACTAAAAATCATTGAATTTTAATTTTTTCTCACTCCAGAATGCAATATTTTATTTTTCTTATCTATTTAGAAACAAAAGAGTAAAAGTAGATAGAAAAAAATTAATATTATTCTTTTTTAATGTAACTTTTGGTATACAAAATACCTTGGAAAAACTGAAGATAGCATTTTACTATTATATTCAGTAGTCTAAAAGAAGACCTCATGAGATAACCTGGTTCAGAGGTGCACAACAGAGTAATAGTTAAAATAGAAAAGTTTTTAAATTAGATAACTTACTGGTTTTCACCAACTTTTATTGTTTGGAGTGTGTGAACTTTGGAACACTTTATAGAACTGCATGGTTTTCATATTCGTTATGCCTGCATGCATATATGTGTACAGATAATTGCTATGCCTTGTACCAAGGATATGAACTGTGTAAAATTACTGTAGGAAGCTGTAAATGATGTATGAAATGAGAAATCTTTGCCCACTGGCAGTACATGGATAGAACAGAGATAGTGACGTGCAATCGCTTCTCTGTCATTTGTCATAGTATTCATCTTGTAAAAGGCAGAACATATCAATAAACCCGAAGTGTCAAACATGCATACTAAACAATATATTTCATTGCTCCCTTTTTAAATCCTACTTTTTTCTTAAAAACCAGTTTACAAAAACCTTTGTCCTCAAGGTAAATATGAAAATCTTCTATGTTAATGATTTTGATTACCCATTCAAAAATCTTAAATGCAAAAAATTCTAAATAGCACCATACATGTGTGCCTTTATACTTATATTCAGTATTGCAAGTTTCCAGATTTGCCATCCAAGGTACACCTTTTTGTCAGGACATAATAGAAGCTTTATCTCTAATGATTAACATACAACTATTTAAAAACATCTGAGAGTAGAAGTGATATTTTCATTTTGTATCTTGATGTCTGAAAGACTTCAGATTTCACCCACTGTTAACTGGCACAAGCAACAGAATCAACATTGTTCTTCTAAACTATTATTAATCTAAAATGATTGTGGCTGATTTCTCACTCTCACTGACCAATCCACAAATCAGTTGCTTAATCAAACATATGAGGTAATTAAACTTTTGCATATTCAATGCCATCTTGTCACAAAAGTTCCCAGTACCAGGGAAACAAACTTGAGAGCAAAAATTAAATGACAATGCAAATGGTCTTCCAGATTCTGGATTGGCTTGTAAGAAGTTTGGAAGCCACCACTATATCCTAACAACCAGCCAGAAGCTGAACAAACTGAAAAATCAACAACACTTCTGAGAGCCACAAGAGACGTGAGATCTCAGGGCAAACCTCTGCCTCCAAAATTGAAGAGACCAACAGGCAAATACAGAGAATTAACACTTAGGGAAGAAGAAACCCACATGCTGAAACCTCCACAGGAACCAGTGCTGGGGTAGGAAAATCCAAACTGTAGTTGATGAATTGCTGGAGATTCAGTGAAAACAAGTTTGAGAGATAAAAACTCCAGGGAGATCCAGTCAAAGGGTAAGAGAGATTTATTTATTATAGCAGTGCTGTAAATACATTATAGTAATATATCATATTACTATAATGTATATATGAGATATAATGTATATATAAGTAATATAATAAATGCATTATAGCATTTATTATATTATATATAATGTGTATATAATTACATAAGTAATATCATAAATGCTTTATAGCATTTATTATAGCAGCGCTATAATAAATGGTGCTGGGAAAACTGGATAACTAAATGCAGAAGAATGAGACTCCTATCTCTCACTATACACATAAATCAAATCAAAGTGAATTGAAGACTTAATGTAAGACCTCAAACTATAAAACTACTAGAAGAACACATTGAGGAAATGCTTCAGGACATTGGTCTGGGGAAAGATTTATTGTGTAAGACCTCAAAAGCACAGTCAAGCAAAGTGAAAATGGACAATTGGGATTATATCAAGCTAAAAAGCTTCTGGAAGGCAAAGAAAACAATCAACAAAATGAAGAGATAACCCACAGAATGGGAAAAAATATTTGCAAACTTCCTATAGGACAAGGAATTAATGGCCAGAATATAGAAGGAGCTCAAATAACTGAATAGCAAAAGAAAAAATAAAACAACAAATAGATTTAAAAATTGGCGAAATATCTGAACAGATATTTCTCAAAAGAAGACATAAAAATGGCCAACAGGTATATGAAAAATGTTCAGTATCACTAATTATAGAAATGCAATCAAAACCGCAATGAGATATCTCACTCCAGTTAAAATGACTTGTATCAAAAAAAGAGGTTATAAAAGATGCTGGCAATGATGTGGAGAAAGGAGGACCCTCAAACACTGTGGCGGGAATGCAAATTAGTAGAACCACTGTGGAGAACAGGATGGAGATTCCTCAAAAAGCTAAAAATAGAACTAGAATGTGAATAAAATAGAACTAGTATATATCTAAGGGAAAGGAAAACAATATATCAAAGAGATATCTGCACTTCCATGTCTATTGTAGCACTATTCACAATCGTCAAAATATGAAATTAACCTAAGTGCCCATCAACAAATGAATGAACAAAGTATGGTATTATGTACACCATTTTACTCAGCCATTAAAAATAATAACATTCTGTCATTTGCACCGACATTGATAGAACTGAAGTTGATTATGTTAAGTGAAATAAGCCAAGAACAGAAAGAAAAATATTGCATGTTCTCAGTCATCTGTGGAAATTAGAAAATAAAACATGGCTCATAAAGATAAAGAGTGGAACAGTGATTACCAGAGGCCAGAAAGGGGAATAGGATGAGGGGAAAAATAATTAAATGTACTTATTACCACTGAACCTCACACTTACAAGTGGTAAAGATGCTAAATGATATACGTATATTTTATATTTAAAATGAAGTAAAATTTAAAAACACAAATCTAGAACACTATACTCAGTGAAGTTATCTTTTAAAAGTGAAGGAAAAATAAAAACTTTTTCAGACAAACAACATTGAAGACATTTGTTGCCAGTAGACCTGCCTTGCAAGAAATTTTAAAAGTCGTTTAAACCAGCATTTTGGGAGGCTAAGGCAGGCAGTTCACGCGGTCAGGAGGTCGAGACCATCCTGGCCAACCTGGTGAAACCCCATCTCTACTAAAATACAAAAAAATTAGCTGGGCATGGTGGCACGTGCCTGTACTCCCAGCTACTAGGGAGGCTGAGGCAGGAGAATTGCTTAAACCCGGGAGGCAGAGATTGCAGTGAGCCAAGATCACACCACTGCACCCCAGCCTGGACTACAGAGTGAGACTCTGTCACACACAAAAAAAAGTCCTTTAGAAAGATAGAAATTATTTTGATTTCAGGTCATATACTTAAGTCTTTGATCCATCCTGAGTTGATTTTAGTATAAGGTGAGAGATGAGTATGCAGTTTCATTCTTCTACACGTGACTTGCCAATTATCCCAGCATCATTTGTTGAAGGGTGTCCTTTGCCCACTTTATGTTTATGTTTCTGTTCGCTTTGTCAAAGATTAGTTGGCTGTAAGTATTTGGCTTTATTTCTGGGTTCTCTATTCTGTTACCTTGGTATATGTGCCTATGTTTATACCAGTACCATGCTGTTTTGGTAACTAGAGCCTTGTAGGATAGTTTGAAGTTAGGTAATGTGATGCCTCCAGATTTGTTCTTTTTGCTTAGTCTTACTTTGGCTCTGTGGGCTGTTTTCTGGTTCCATATGAATTTTTGGATTGTTTTTTCCCAGTTGTGTGAAGAATGACGATGTTATTTTGACGGGAATTGCACTGTATCTGTAGATTGCTTTTGGCAGTATGGTCATTTTTGCAATATTGATTCTACCCATCTATAAGAATGGGATGTTTTTCCATTTGTTTGTGTTGTCTATGCTTTCTTTCAGAAGTGTTTTATAGTTTTCCTTGAAGAGATCTTTCATCTCCTTGGTTAGATATATTCCTAAGTATTTTATTTTGTTTGTGACTGTTGTAAAAGGGATTGAGTTCTTGATTTGGTTCTCAGCTTGGTCGTTGTTGGTGTATGGCAGTTATTTGTGAACATTAATTTTGTGTCTTGAAACTTTACTGAATTCATTTATCAGACCTAGGAGCTTTTTGGATGAATCTTTAGGGATTTTTAGTTATGTGATTATATCATCAGTGAAGAGTGACAGTTTGACTTCTTCTTTACTGATTTGGAAAGATTTCTTTCTCTTGTCTGATTGCTCTGGCTAGGATGTCCAGTACCATGTTGAATAGAAGCAGTGAAAGTGAACATCCTTGTCCAGTTCCACTTCTCAGGGGGAATGCTTTCAGCTTTTTCCCATTCACTATAATGTTGGCTGTGGTTTTATGATAGATGGCTTTTAAAAGCTGGTTCTTAGAAAAACCATACCTATATGTATGTCCATTCTATGCCAATTTTGCTGAGGGTTTTTGTCATAAAGTGATGCTGGATTTTGTCAAATGCTTTTTCTATGTCTATTGAGATGATCATATGATTTTTGTTTTTAATTCTGTTTATCTGAGGTATCACATTTATTGACTTGTGTATGGTAAGCCATCCCTGCATTCCTGGTATGAAACCCATTTGATCATTATGCATTATCTTTTTTACATGCTGTTGGATTAAGTTCACAAGAATTTTTTAGAGATTTTTGAATCTAGGTTCATCATGGACACTGGTCTGTGGTTTTCTTTTTCTGTTATGTCATTTCCTGATTTTGGAATTAAAGTAATACTGGCTTCATAGAATGATTTAGAGAGAATTCCCATTTTCTCTATTTTTTGGAATAGTTTCACTAAGATTGATACAAATTCTTCCTTGAATGTCTGATAGAATTCAACTGTGAATCCATCTGGTCTTGGACTTATTTTGTTGACAATATTTTTATTACTGTTTCAATCTTGCAACTTGTTATTGATCCATTAAGAGTTTCTATTTCTTCGTGATTTAATCTAAGAGGATTTTGTATTTCCAGGAATTTATATTACACATCTCTGTATTTTCCAGTTTGTGCACATAAAGGTGTTCATAGTAGCCTTGAGTGACTTTTTATGTGTGTGGTATCAGTTGTAATATCTCCGTTTGATTTCTAATTGATCCCATCTAATTATTTGAATCTAATTGATCCAATTGAATTATTCAGATATTCTTTCTTCTTTTCTTGGTTAATCTCACTAATGGTCTATTAATTTTGTTTATCTTTTCAAAGAATCAGCTTTTTGTTACATTTATTTTTTGGTTTTTGTTGTTGCTGTTGTTGTTGTTGTTGTTTGGTTTTGCTTCAATTCCATTTATTTCTACTCTGATCTTTGTTATTTCTCTTCCTCTGCTGGGTTTAGGTTTGGTTTGTTCTTGTTTCTCTAGTTCCTTGAGGTGTGATCTTAGATGGTCTATTTGTACTTCTTCAGGCTTTTCGGTGCAGGCATTTAATGTTATGAGCTTTCCTCTTAAAACTGCTTTTGCTGTATCCCAGAGGTTTTGGTAAATTTTGTCACTATTATCATTCAACTAAAAGAAATTTTAATTTCCATCTTGATTTGATTATTGGACCAAAGATCACTCAAGAGCAGATTATTTAATTTCTATGTATTTGCATAGTTTTTACAGTTCCTTTTGGAGTTAACTTCTAGTTTTATTCCACTGTTGTCTGAAAGAACACATGATATAATTTTGATTTTCTGAAATTTATTGAGACTTGTTTTTGTGACTTATTGTATGATCTATCTTGGAGAATGTTCCATGTGCTGATGAAAATAACGTATATTCTGCAGTTGTTGGGTAGAATGTTCTGTAAATATAAGTTAAATCCATTTGTTCTAGGATACAGTTTAAGCCCATTGTTTCTTTGTTGATTTTCTGTCTTGATGACTTGTCTAATGCTGTCAGTGGTGCATTAAAGTCCCCCACTATTAATATTGTGCAGTATATCTCATTTCTGAGGTCTAGTAGTAATCGTTTTATAAATTTGGGAGCTCCAACCATAAATATTCTAGAGAATAACATCCATAAAAACTCTTGTAGATATTGGCTTAGGCAAAGAGTTTATGACCAAGAACCCAAAAGCACATGCAACAAAAACAAAAATAAATAGAATGGCCTGATTAAACTGAAAAGCTTTTTCGCAATAAAATAAACAATCAGCAGAATAAACAGACAACCCACAAAGTGGAAGAAAATCTTCTCAAACTATGTGATATGGTTTGGCTTTGTGTCCCCACCCAAATCTCACCTTGAATTGTAATAATCCCTACATGTCAAGGGCAGGACCACGTGGAGATAATTAAATCATGGGGGTGGTTTCCCCCATACTGTTCTCATGATAGTGAGTGACTTCTCACAAGATCTGATGGTTTTACAAGGGGCTCCCACCTTCACTGTGCTCTCATTCTCTCTCCTGCTGCCCTGTGAAGAGGTGCCTTCTGCCGTGATTATAAGTTTCTTGAGGCCTCCCCAGCCATGTGGAACTGTGAGTCAATTAAACCTTTTTTTAAAAATAAATTACCCAGTCTCTGGTATCTCTTTACAGCAGTGTGAGAGTAGACTAATACACTATGTATCTGACAAGAACTAATATGCAGAATCTACAAACAACCAAACAAATCGGCAACAAAAAAAAACAACTAATTCCACCAAAAAGTGAGCAAAGGACGTGAATAGACAATTCTCAAAAGAAGATATTCAAATGGCCAACAGACATACGAAAAAAATGTTCAATATCACTTATTATCAGGGAAGTGCAAATTAAAACCACAATGAGATAACACTTTAGTGCTGCAAGAATCACCATAATTTAAAAATCAAAAAAGTAATGGGTGTTGGCATGGATGTGGTGAAAAGGGAACTTTTACACTGCCGGTGGTAATATAAACTACTACAATCACCATGGAAAACAGTAGGGAGAGTTCTTAAAGAACTAAAAGTAGAACTACCATTTGATTCAGCAATATCACTTCTGGGTATCTACCCAGAAGAAAAGGTGTCATTATATGAAAAAGACACTGCACATGCATGTTTATAGCAGCACAATTCGCAATTCCAAAAATATAAAAACAGCCTAAATGCCCATCAGTCAACAGTGAATAAAGAAAATGTGGTGTGTGTGTATGTGTGTGTGTTTGTGTGTGTGTATAGGTATGTGTATGCACACATGATGGAATACTACTCAGCCATAAAAAGGAGTGAAATAATGGCATTTGCAGTAACCTGGATGGAGTTGAAGACCATTATTCTAACTGAAGTAACTCAAGAATAGAAAACCAAATATCATATGCTCACACTTAGAAGTGGGAGCTAAGCTATGAGGGCACAAAGACATAAGAATGATATAATGGACTTTGGGGACTCCAGGGAAAGGGTGGGAGGGGAGTGAGGGATAAAATGATACACATTGGGTACCTTGTACACTGCTTGGGTGACGAGTACACCAAAATCTCAGAAATCACTATTGAAAAACTTTTCCATGCGACTAAAAACCACGTGTTCCCCAAAAACTATTGAAATACATAAAACAAATTAGTGGAACATACTTTTAAGAAATATTCAGAGTAGATTTTAAATAGTCTCAACACAAAGAAATGATAAGTATTTGAGATGTGTGTGTGTGTGTGTGGTTAATTAGGCTGATTTGCTCACTTTACAATGCATATATGTATCAAGGCATCACGTTGTACTCCATAAGTATATACAATTATTATTTGTCAATTAAAAGAAAAAGAAATACTGTATCACTTAGCCATTGATAAGCTAAGCCATTGATAAGCTAAGTGGAAACACTTAGCCATTGATAACCAAGTCAAAAATTGAGTCAGAAGAATTTGATACTTCATTTGAAGGAGTACTAGATACAATTTATTTCCCTTATGTATATGTACTTTATAGAAAGTATTTAAAAGAGTGATTCTGTGATACAATCTGTGTCTGAATATGTCTAAATACCAATGAGTATAAAATAAAAATTCTGTTTAAAAAAAGAAAGAAATAATATATGGCAGAAACTTGAATCAATATAAAAAGAGCATTGGAGAAAGAATAAGTGAAAGTAAAGTAAAAAGTTGGATATTTCTTATTTCTAATTAATCTAATAGATAACATTTTGCTCAAAATAAAGAAGGCAACAATACATTTAATTATGTATGCATATATGTGTAGATATATATATGTATATGTGTGTGTGTGTGTGTGTGTGTGTGCGCGTGTGTTTATATACAAGTGAAATGAATGGCTGCAGTAATACAAGAGACAAGAGGAAGAAGTTAGAATTATAAGATATTTGCATTACCCATGAAGCTGTATAGTGTTCTTTTAAAGTGCATTTTGATTAGTTCTGAGCATATATTAGAATAAGGGCAACCTCTTTAAAAAGTAAAAAATAAAGAAATATAACTGATATGCTAAGAAAGGAGATAAAACTGAAATCATATTAAATGCTTAATTAAAACCACAAAAAAGAAAAATAGTGGAAGACAAAAATGGGAACAAAGGACAAGGTTAAAAAGTAGAAAGAGTAACAAATATGATAAATATCAATCCAAGTATATTAATAATCACCTTAAATATCTATAGTCTAAGTGCACAATTAAAAGACAGAGATGGCTAGGCATGGTGGCTCACCTCTGTAATCCCAGCACTTCAGGAGGCTGAGTCAGGTGGATTACTTCAGTCTGGGAGTTCAACACCAGCCTGAAAAACATGGAGAAAGCTTGTCTCTATTTAAAAAAAAAAGCCAGACGTGAGGGAACACAAATAAAACTGTCCCAATTTGCAGATGATGCAGGTGATTGTCTATGCAGAAAATCCAGGATAATTAACCAGAAGAAGAAACCATTCTGGAACTAATAAGCAATTATAGCAAGGTAGCAGGATACAAGGCACAAATACAAAGTCAACCACTTTCCTGTACACCAGCAGTGAATAAGTGGGATTTCCAAATAAAATCAAAATGCTATTTACCCTAGCACCCCCCAAAAATTAAAAATTTGAGCATAAATCTAACAAAATATGTGCAATATTTATTTGAGGAAAACTACAGAACTGTAATAAAATCAAGGAAGTACTATAATACATGAATGGAAAGAGATTTTTGTGTTCAAGTATAAGAAGACACCAAAATAGACAAATGGGATCTAATTAAACTAAAGAGCTTCTGCATGGCAAAAGACACTACCACCAGAGTGAACAAGCAACCCACAGAATGGGAGAAAATGTTTGCAATCTACCCATCTGACAAAGGGCTAATATCCAGAATTTACAAAGAACTTAAACAAATTTACAGGAAAAAAACAAACAAGCCCATCAACAAGTGGGCAAATGATATGAACAGACACTACTCTAAAGAAGACATTTATGCAGCCAACAGACACATGAAAAAATGCTCATCATCACTGGTCCTCAGAGAAATGCAAATCAAACCCACAATGAGATATCATTTCACACCAGTTAGAATGGTGATCATTAAAAAGTCAGGAAACAACAGATGCTGGAGAGGATGTGGAGAAATAGGAATGCTTTTACACTGTTGGTGGGAGTGTAAATTAGTTCAACCATGTGGAAGACAGTGTGGCAATCCCTCAAGGATCTAGAACTAGAAATACCATTTGACCCAGCGATCCTATAACTGGATATATACCCAAAGGATTATAAATCTTGCTACTATAAAGACACATGCACACATATGTTTATTGCAGCACTATTCACAATAGCAAAGACTTGAAACCAACCCAAATGTTCATCAATGATAGACTGGATTAAGAAAATGTAGCCCATACACACCATAGAATACTATGCAGCCATAAAAAAGGATGATTTCATGTCCTTTGCAGGGACATGGATGTAGCTGGAAACCATCATTCTCAGCAAACTATTGAAAGATCGAAAACCGAACACCACATATTCTCACTCAGAGGTGGGAATTCAACAATGAGAACACATGGACACAAGGCAGGGAACATCACACACCAGGGCCTGTCACAGGGGTGGGGAGATGGGGGAGGGATATCATTAGGAGAAATACCTAATGTAAATGATGAGTTGATGGGTGCAGCAAACCAACATGACACATGTATACCTAAGTAACAAACCTGCATGTTGTGCACATGTACCCTAGAACTTAAAGTATTAAAAAAAAGTATAAGAAGACACAATATTGTCACAATGCCAATTCTTTCAAACTGAATCTATAGAGTTAATGCAATTTTAATTAAACTCCTAGCAAGTTATTTTAAGGAGATTAACAAACTAATTGTAAAGTTTATATGGAGAGATAAAAGACCCTGATAAGCCAACACAATACTGAAGAGGAATAAATTTGGAGGACTGATTTCAAGGCTTACTATCAAGCTACGGTAATCAAGATAGTGTGGTATTGGGCCAGGTGTGGAAGCTCATGCGTGTAATTCCAGAACTTTTGGAGGCTTAGGTGGGAGAATTACTTGAGACCAGGAGTCTGAGACCAGCCTGGGCAATATTGCAAGACCCCATCTCTACAAAAAATGAAAGCCAGACACAATGGCATGATGGCACATGCCTGTAAGTTCCAGCTGCTTGGAAGGCTGAGGCAGGAGGATTGCCTGAACACAAGAGTTTGGGACTCCAAAGAGCTGTGGTCATGCCACTGCCGTTTATCCTGGGTGACAGAATGAGACCCCATCTCTTAAAAAAAAAGATATAGTATTGGCAAAAGAATACACAAATAGATCAATGGAACAGAATAGAGAGCAGATGGAGACTCACATACATATTGTCACCTAATCTTTGACAAAGGAGCAGAGACAATATAGAGGGAAAAAGATAATCTTTTCTACAAATGGTGCTGGATCAACTACATATCTACATACCAAAAAAATGAACCTGGGCACATAACTTACACCTTTCACAAAAATTAACTCAAAATGAATTTGTGTTTTACTTAAATGTAAAACACAAAAGTATAAAGCTTCTAGAAGATAGCATAGGAAAAAATCTAGGTCACTTTGGGTTTGTCAGTAACTTTTTAGGTACAGCATCAAATGCATGATCCATGAAAGATGTAATTGATAAACTGGACTTTATGAAAATAATAAAAATTCTGCTCTGTAAAAGACACTGACAAAGGAATAAACAGATGACCCACAGAGTGGGAGAAAATACTTAAAATCCTGTATCTAATAAAGAATTGTTATCCAAAAATATACAAAGAACCTTCAAAACTCAACAATAAGAAAAATACAATTAAAAAATAGGCCAGAGGTCTTAATGGACACCTCAACACAGTGAATATATACATGACAAATAAATACACTAAAGTATGTTTAACATCAAATGCTATTAGATAATTGCAAACTAAGACAAAAAAAGATAAAGCTGAGCAAGATGGCAGAATAAAAGCCTACACTGTTTGCCCCCACTCTTGGAACACTAAATTTTAACAACTGTCTGCACACAGAAAAGCATCATAACAAGAACCAAAAATCAAGTGAGCAATCACACTACCAGGTTTTCATTTCATATCACTAGAAGAGGCATTGAGGAAAGCTGGAGAGACAGTCTTGTATTGCTAACAAGAAGTCTGCAAAAACCGCAGTGTTATTGGGCTTGAGGCCCAAATCCCTTCAAATTCTTGGACAGTCCTCTGATATGGTTTGGCCATGTGTTCCCACTTAAACTTCATTTCAAATTAAATCCCCACGGGTTGGGAGAGGGCCCTCCTGGGAGGTAACTGAATCATGGGAGCGAACTTCCTCTTGCTGTTCTCATGATAGTGAGTGAGTGTTCACAAGATCTGGGTGTTTGAAAGTGTGTAGCACTCCTCCCTTCACTCTCTGTCTCCCACTCCACCATGGTAAGACATAGACATGATTGTCTCCCCTTCACCTTCCACCACGATTGTAAGTTTCCTGAGACCTCCCAGCCATGCTTCCTGTTAAGCCTGTGGAATTGTGAGTAAATTAAACCCCTTTTCTTCATAAATTATCCAGTCTCAGGTAGTTCTTTATAGCAGTGTGAGAACAAACTAATACACTCTCCCAAGGAAAAAAGATACAAACAAGCTCAGACTATGAAGACTACAATACTACCTAACTCTTCAATGCCCAGACACAGACAACCATCTACAAGTATTAAGACCATCTAGGAAAACATACTTCAATAAATGAACTAAATAAGGCACGAGGGACCAATCCTGGAAAAACAGAGATATATGACCTTTCAGAAAATTGAAAATGCTGTTTTGAGGAAACTCAAAGAAATTCAAGATAACACAGAGAAGGAATTCAGAATTCTATCAGATAAATTTAAGAAAGATTGAAATAATTTGAACAAATCAAGTAAAAATTGTAGAAATTATATAGTTGAAAAATTCAATTGACATGTTGAAGGATTCTTAATAGTGTTGAAGTAGAATTGATCAAGCAGAAGAAAGAATTAGTGAGCTTGAAAACAGGCCAATTGAAAATACACAGTCAGAGAAATCAAAAGAAAAAGAATGGAAAAACAATGAAGCACAGAATATAGAAAAAACACCTCAAAAGGGCAAATCTAAGCATTTTTGACCTTAAAGAGGAGGTAGAGAAGGAGATAAGGGAAGAAAGGTTATTTGATGGGATAACATAGAGAACTTCTCAAACCAGAGAAAAACATCAACACTCAAGTACAAGAAGGTTATAGAACACCAACCAGATTTAATCCAAACAAGACTAACTCAAGTCACTTAATAATCAAACCCCTAAAGGTCAAGGATAAAGAAAGAATCCTGAAAGCAACAAAAGAAAAGCAATAAATAACATACTAAGAAGCTCCAATACCTCTGGCAGCAGACTTTTCAGTGGAAACCATATAGGCAAGGAAAGAGTGGCATAGCATATTTCAAGTGCTAAAGGAAAAAAAAAAAAAAACAACTTTTCGTCTAGAAGAATATATTCAGTGAAAATATCCTTCAAATGTGAAAGAAAAAACCTTTCCCAGACAAACATAAGCTGATAGATTTCATCAACACCAGACCTGTCTTACAAGAAATGCTGACAGGAGTTCTTCAATCTGAGAAAAAAAGAGGATGTTAGTGAGCAAAAAGAAATTGTATGAAGGTACAAATTCATTGGTAATAGTAAGCACACAGAGAAACATAGAATAGTATAACACTACAATGGTGGTGTGCAAACTGCTTAAGTAGAAAGACTAAATGATGAACCAATCAAAAATAACAACCGGAACAAGTTTTCAAGACACAGAAATTACAATAAGACATAGAGAAACAACAAAACATAAGAGTTTTTGTTAGTTCTCTTTTCACATATTTGTATGGTTGTACATGCAATCAGTGTTAAGTTGTCATCAGTTTAAAATAATAGGTTATAATACAGTATTTACAAGCTATCGGGGGAACTAGCCCCCAATATTTCAGCATAGGTTCTTTCTATTTTCCCTAAGTGTTGGCCTGTCTGAGAAATAAGAGAAACAGTACAAAGAGAGAAATTTTACAGCTGGGCCACTGGAGGTGACATCACATATCGGCAGGTTCCATGATGCCCACCTGAGCTGCAAAACCAGCAAGTTTTTATTAGGGATTCTAAAAGGGGAGGGAGTGTACGAACAGGGAGTAAGTCACAAAGATCACATGAATCAAAGGGCAATAAAAGATCACAAAGCAAGGCAAAATTAGAATTACTGATGAGGGCCTATGTCCCGCTGTGTATGCATTGTCTTGATAAACATCTTAACAGGAAACAGGGTTCCAGAGCAGACAACCAGTCTGACTAGAATTTACCAGGCTGGAATTTCCCAATCCTTGTAAGCCTGAGGGTACTGCAGGAGACCAGGGCGTATTCCAGTCCTTATCTCAACCGCATAAGACAGACACTCCTAGAGTGGCCGTCTATAGACCTACCCCCAGGAATGCATTCCTTCCCCAGGGCTATCAGTTATTAACATTCCTTGCTGGGAAAAGAATTCAGCGATATTTCTCCTACTCACACGTCCATCTATAGGCTCTCTGCAAGAAGAAAAATATGGCTCTATTCTGCCCAACCCCACAGGCAGTCAGACCTTATGGTTATCTTCCCTTGTTCCCTGAAAATCTCTGTTATTCTGTTATTTTTCAGGGTGCACTGATTTCATATTGTTCAAACACACATGTTTTACAAACAATTTGTACAGCTAACGCAATCATCACAGGATCCTGAGGTGACATACATCCTTAGCTTACGAAGACGATGGGATTAAGAGATTAAAGTAAAGACAGGATATAAGAAATTATAAGAGTATTGATTGGGGAAGTGATAAATGTCCATGAAATCTTCACAATTTATGTTCAGAGATTGCAGTAAAGACAGGCATACAAAATTATAAAAGTATTAATTTTGGAAACTGATAAATGTCCATGAAATCTTCACAATTTATGTTCTTCTGCCTCAGCTCCAGCTGGTCCCTCCATTCGGGGTCCCTGACTTCTTGCAATAGCAAGCCACATGGTAATCTCAAATCAAAAAACACACAATGGATACACAAAAAATAAAAAGCAAGAAATTATAGCATATCACCAGACCAAATCACCTTTACCAAACAGAAGACAGGGATAAAGGAAAGAAGAAAGAGAAGACTGCAAAACAACAAGAAAAAAGAAATAACATAATGGCAGGGGTAATTTCCCACTTATCAATAATAATATTAAATGTAAATGTAAATGGACTAAACTCTCCAATCAAAAAATACAGAGTGGCTGAATGGATGAAGAAACAAGACCCAGTGATTTGTTGCCTATAGGAAACATAAGTCACCTAAAAAGATACACATAGACTGAAAATAAAGGGATGGAAAAAGATATTTTATGCCAATGAAAACCAAAAAAGCATGGGAGTAGCTATTCTTATATCAGACAAAATTGATTTCAAGATGAAAACTGTAAGAAGAGACAAAGAAGGTAATTGTATAATAATAAAGGGGTCTGTTCAGCAAGAGGATATTATAATTTTAAATATATATGCACCCAGCACTAAAACACTCAGGTATATAAAGAAAATATTATTAGAGCTAAAGAGAGAGACAGACCCCAAGTTTAACTTCAGGGGTACATGTGCAGGTTTGTTACATGGGCAAACTGTGTCACAGGGATTTGTTGTAGAGACTAGCTCATCCCCAAGATATTAAGCCTAGTACCCATTTATTATTGTTCTTGATTCCCGCCTTCTCCCACCCTCCATCCTCTGATAGGTTCCAGTGTCTGTTATTCCCCCCGCTATCACCCATGTGTCCATGTGTTCTCGTCATTTAGGTCCCACTTATAAGTGAGAACATGTGGTATTTGGTTTTCTGCTCCTATGTTAGTTTGCTAAGAATGATGACTTCCAACCGCATCCATGTTCCTGCAAAAGACATGATCTTATTCTGTTTTATGGCTGCATATCTACATATATGTCACATTTTCTTTATCCAGTCGACCATTGATGGGCATTTAGATTGATTCCATGTTTTTGCTATCATGAATACTGCTGTGATGAACATACACATGCACATGTCTTTTTAACATAAAAATTTATATTCCTTTGGGTATATACCCAGTAATGGAATTGCTGAGTCAAATGATACAACTTTCTTTAGGTCTTTGAGGAATTGCCACACTATCTTCCACAATGGTTGAACTAATTTACTCTCCTACCAACAGTGTATAAGCATTCCCTTTTCTCTGCAATCTTGTCAGCACCTACTATTTTTTGACATTCTAATAATGGCCATTCTGACTGGTGTGAGATGGTATCTCAATGAGGTTTTGATTTGCATTTCTCTATTAATCAGTGATATTGAGCTTTTTTTTCATATGCTTATTGGCTGCATGTATGACTTGTTTTGAAAGGTGTCTGTTCATGTTCTTTGCCCACTTTTTAATGTGGTTGATTACTTTTACTTGCAAATTTGTTTAAGTTATAGCTGGAGACTTCAATACCCCACTTTCAGCATTGGACAGATCTCTGAGACAGAAAATCAACAAAGAAATATTAAATGTAATCTGCACTACAGAACAAATTGATCTAATAGATATTTACAGAACATTTTATCCAACATCTGTCAAATACACACTCTTCTCAGCATGTGGATCATTCTCAAAGATAGTCCATATATTAGGTCCTTAAAAAGTCTTAAAATATTCAAAAAAATTGAAATAATATCAAGCATCTTATCTGACCACAATGGAGTAAAACTGGAAGTCAATACCTAAAATAATGTTAGAATATATACAAAAACATGAATATTAAATGGTATGCTCCTGAATGACTAGTGAGTCAATGAAGAAATTAAGAAGAAAATTTAAATAATTTTTCCAACATATAATTTTAACACAGCATCCCTAAACCTGTGGGATACAGCAAAAGCAGTACTGAGTAAAGTTTACAGCTGTAAGTGCCTATATCAAAAAAGATGGAAACTTCAAATAAATAAATGAATGAAATAGCATCTTAAAGAACTAGAAAAGCAAGAGGAAACTAAACTCAAAAGTAAGAGAAGAGATATGAATCAGAGCAGAAATAAATGAATTTGAAATGACGAAAACAATACAAAAGATCAATGAAACAAAAAGTTGGTTTTTTGAAAAAATAAACAAAATGGAAAAACTTTAGTCGAGCTAGGAAAAAAAGAGAGAAGACCCAAATAAGTAAAATCAGAAATGAAGAAAAAAAAGACATTACAATTGACAACACAGAATTCAAAGGAACATTAGTGGCTACCATGAACAACTATATACCAATAAATTGGAAAATTTAGAAGAAATTGATACATTTCTAGACACATACAACCTACCAAGACTGAAGCATGAAGAAATCCAAAACCTGAACAGTCCAATAACAAGTAACAAGACCAAGGCCCATAGTGAAAAGTTGCCCAGTTTAAAAAAAAAAAAAAGAAAGAAGAAGGCTGGGAACTGATGGATTCACTGCTGAATTCTACCAACCATTTATAGAAGAACAAATACTAATCCTACTTAAAGTGTTCTGAAAAATTAAGGAGGAGTGAATGCTTTCAAACTCATTGTATGAAGCCAGTATTATCCTGATACCAAAACCAGACAAAGACACGTTTATAAAAGAGAAAATGATTTAGTTTTCTAAATCATGAGTAAGTGATTTAGTTAAAGTTGTTTGGTAGTAGGTTGGTTGGGTTTGGGGCTAGGGTTAGCTCAGGTGGTCAAATTGAGTTGAAATCTCCCAGGTGTAAACCGGGTGCTTTATGTTAAGCTACACTTTGGTTCGTCCAAGTGCACTTTCCAGTACACTTACCATGTTACGACTTATCTCCTCTATATAAACGCATAGGGGTTTTAGTTAGGCAAACATCCCTGATGACTATTGATGCAAAAATCATTGACAAAATACCAGCAAATCAAATTCAACAACACATTAAAAAGATCATTCATTATAACCAAGTGGTATATATCCCTAAGATTTAAGAATGATTTATTACATGCTAATCAATCAATGCAATACATCATATCAATAGAATGAAGGACAAAAACCATATGATTAATCAAATGAAACTGTAAAAACATTTGATAATGTTCAACATCTCTTCATGATTAAAAAAACCCCTGAAATATCTAGGCATAGAAGGAACATAAAGGCCATATTTGACAGACCCATAACTAGTATTATACCGAAGAGGGGAAAATGAAAAGCCTTTCCTCTTAAATACTGAACATGACAAAGATTCCCACTGTTATTCAACATAGCACTGGAAGTCCCAGCTAGAGCAATCAGACAAAAGAAAGAAACAAAAAACACCCACATTGGAAAGAAAGAAGTCACGTTATGTTTGTTTGCAGATGATAGGATCTTATTTTTGGAAACACCTAAACATTCCACCAAAAAAAAAAAACTATTAGAACTGATAAATTCAGTAAAGTTGCAAGACACAAAGTCTACATATGAAAATAAGTGGCATTTCTATATGCCAACAGTGAACAATCTGAAAAAGAAACCCCCAAAAGAATCCCATTTACACCAGCCACAAATAAAATTAAATACCTAGAAATTAACCAAAGAAGTGATAGATCTCTATGATAAAAACTATGTAACACTGATGAAAGAAATTGAAGTGGTCACAAAAAAATAGAGTGACATTTCATGTTCATGGATTGGAAGAATCAATGTTGTTAAAATGTCCATACTACTCAAAGCAATCTACAGATTCAAAGCAATCCCTATCAAAAATCCAATGACATTTTTTAAAGAAATTTAAAAAAATTTCCTAAAATTTATATGGAACAACAAAAGACCCAGAATAGCTAAAGCCTGGGCAAAAAGAATAAAACTGGAGGAATCACAATACCTGATTTTAAATTATACCGCAGAGCAATGGTAACCAAAGCGGCATTGTACCGGCATAAAAGCAGACATATAGACCAATGGAACATAACAGAGGATCCAGAAACAAATCCACATACCTACAGTAAACTCATTTTTGATAATGGTACCAAGAACAGACACTGGGGAAAAGACAGTATCTTCAATAAATGGTGCTGGGAAAACTGGATATCCAAATGCAGAAAAATGAAACTAGACCTCTATCTCTTGCCATATAAAAAATCAAATCAAAGTGGGTTAAAGGCTTAAATATAAGACCTCAAACCATGAAAATGCTACAAGAAAAAATTGGACAAACTCTCCAGAACATGACTCTGAGCAAAAATTTCTTGAGTAATACGCCACAAGCACAGGCATCCAAAGCAAAAATGGACAAATAGGATCACATCAAATTAACAAGCATCTGCACTGCAAAGGAAACAATTAACAAAATGAAGAGGCAACCCACAGAATGGAAGAAAATATTTTCAACCTGCCCATCTGACAAGGGATTAATAACCAGAATACATAGGAAACTCAAACAATTCTATATGGAAAAAATAAAAACAACTAACAATCTGATCAAAAAATGGGCAAAAGATTTTAATAGACATTTCTCAAAAGAAGACATACAAATGGCAAACGGGCATATGAAAAGGTGCTTAACATCATGGATCATCAGACAAAGGCAAACTAAAACTACAATGAATATCGGTTAAAGTGGCTTTTATCCAAGAGTCAGGCAGTAACAAATGCTGGTGGGGATGTGGAGAAAAGGAAAAACCCTTGTACACTATTTATGAAAATGTCAATTAGTAAAACTGCTGTGGAGAACAGTTTGGAGGTTCCTCAAAAAAGTATAAATAGATCTACCATATGATCCAGCAATCCCACTTCTGAGTATATACCAAAAAAAAAAAAAAGGAAATCAGTATGTTAAAGAGATATCTATACCCCCATGCTGTTTTGACACTGTTCACAATAGCCAAGATTTGGAAGCAACCTAAGTGTTCATAAACAAATGAATGGATAAAGAAATGTGATACATATACACAATGGATGATATGGTCGGTCTTTGGTTTTGCAGCCTGGACCCAGGGTCCCATTGCCCTGTGCAACCTCCGGACACTGCTCCCTGTGTCCCAGCCACTCCAGTTCCAGCTGTGCCTAAAAGGGCCCCAGATACATCTCACATTGCTGCTCCAGAGGGTGCAGGACGCAGGTCTTGGCAGCTTCCACATGGTGTTAAGCCTGCGGGTATGCACAAGGCAAGAGATGAGGCTTGGGATCCTCGCCTAAATTTCAAAGCATATATGGAAATGGCTGGCAGTACAGGCAGAAGTTTGTTTCAGGGGCAGAGCCATCATAGAGAACCTCTCCTAGGGCAGTGTGGAAGTGAAATGTGGAGTTGGAGCCCCTACGCAGAGTCTCCACTAGGGCACTGCCTAGTGGAGTTGTGAGAAGAGAGCCACTCTGCTCCAAAACCCAGAATGGTAGATCCACCAAAAGCTTGCACTGTGCACTTGGATAAGCCACAGGCACTCAATGCCAGCCCATGAAAGTGGCTGCAGGGGCTATACCCTGCAGAGCCACAAGGGTGGAGTTACCCAAGGCCTTGGGAAACCAACCCTTGCATTAGTGTGGTCTGGGTGTGAGATGTGGAGTCAAAGGAGATTATTTTGGAGCTTTAAGATTTAAGGACTGCCCTGCTGGGTTTCAGACTTACATGGGGTCTGTAGCCCCTTTGTTTTGGCCAATTTCTCCATTTTGGAATGGGAGCATTTGCCCAATGCCTGTATCCTCTTGTATCTTGGATGTAACTAACTTTCGATTTTACAGGTTCATAGATGGAAGAGATTTGCCTTGTCTCAGATCAGACTTTGAACTTGGACTTTTGAGTTAGTGCTGGAATGAATTAAAACTCTGAAAGACTGTTGGGAAGGCATGATTGTGTTTTGAAATGTGAGAAGGATATGATATTTGGGAGTAGACAGGGCAGAATAATATGGTACAGCTCTGTGTCCCCACCCAAATCTCATATTGAATTGTAATCCTCTATTTTGGAGGAGGAGCTGGGTGGGAGGTGATTGAATCATGGGGGTTGGCTTCCTTCTTGCTGTTCTCCTGATAATAAGTGAGTTCTCATGAGATCCGGTTGTTTAAAAGTGTGTAGCACTTCCTCCTGCACACTCTTCCTCCTGCTCTGGCCATGTAAGATGTGCTTCCTTCCTCTTCATTACCTTTCACCATGATTGTACATTTCCTGAGGCCTTTGCATTCATGCTTCCTGTACAGACTGCAGAACTGTGAGCAAATTAAACCTCTTTTATTTATAAATTACCCAGTCTCAGGTAGCTCTTTATAGCAACGTGAGAATGGATTAATACAATGGAGTACTATTCAGTCATAAAAAATGAGATTCTGTCATTTGCAACAGCATAGATGGAACTGGAGGTCCTTATGTTAAGTAAAATAAGTCAGCCACAGAAAGACAAACATATGTTCTCACTTATTTGTGGGATCTAAAAATTAAAACAATTGAACTCATGGAGATAGAGAATAGAAGAATGGTTACCAGAGTCTGGGAAAGGTAGTGGAGGAGTGTAGGCGAGGTGGGGATGGTTAATGGGTACAAAAAAATAGCTAGAAAGAATGAATAAGACCTAGTATTTGATAACACAACAGGGGGACTATAGTTAATTATAATTTAATAGTATATTTAAAAATAACTAAAAGAGCATAATTGGATTGTTTGTAACACAAAGAACAAATGCTTGAGGGGATGGATATCCAATTTTCCATGATGTGATTATTATGCATTGCATGCCTATACCAAAATATCTCATGTACACTCTAAATATATACACTCATTATGTACCTACAAAAATTAAAAATTTTTAGAAAGAAGACAGCCCTACATACCTATTTGAATGGCCAAAATCCAGAATACAAGGAGCATGAACGTAGACTAAAAGGAACTATCATTCATTGTTGGCAGGCATCCAAAATGGTACAGCCACTTTGGAAGACAGTTTGTCTGGCAGTTTCTTACAAAACTAAACATACTCTTATTATAAGATCCAGTAATTGCACTTCCTGGTATTTAACTAAAAGAGTTTAAAACTTATGCTCACACAAAAACATACACACTGTTTACATCAGCTTGATTCATAATTTCCCAAACTTGGGAGCAACCACCATCCCCTTCCATATTTCAATGGATAAATACACTGACGTACATCCAAACAACAGAATATTATTCAGCACCAAATAGAAATGAACTATAAAGCCATGAAAAGTCAAGGAGAAAACTTAAATGCACATTACTAGGTGAAAAAGCCCATCTGAAAGGTTACATACTGTACGATTCCCCCTACATCATGCATCTTTTAACAATACAGATATGTTCTGAGAAGTGTGCCGTTAGGCGATTTTATCATTGTGCAAACATCATAGAGTGTGCTTACACAAACAGAGGTGGTACAGCCTACTACACACCTAGACTAGATGATATAGCCTATTGCTCCTAGGCTACAAATCTCTATATTATGTTACTGTACTGAATACTGTAGGCAGTTTTGGTACAACAGAAAGTATTTGTGTGTCTAAACATATCTAAACATTTTTAAAGCACAGTAAAAATATGGTATTATAGTCTTATGGAACCACTGCCATATAAGTAGTCAATCATTGACATTGTTATGTCATGCCCAACTGTACTTTTAAAATTTAAGTTTCTCCACGTCTGTTTTTTTTTTTTTCTTTTTTTCTTTTTGAGACGGAGTCTCACTCTGTTGCTCAGGCTGGAGTGCAGTGGCGCAATCTTGGCTCACTGCAACCTCCACCTCTCAGGTTCAAGTGATTCTCCAAGCTCAGTTTCCCAACTACAGGTGTGTGACACCACGTCTGGCTAATTTTTGTATTTTTAGTGGAGGCCAGGTTTCACCATGTTGGCCAGGCAGGACTCGAACCCCTGACATCTGGTTATCTGCCCTCCTCGGCCGCCCAAGTGCTGGGATTATAGGCATGAGCCACTGCATCTGGCCTTCTCCATGTCTTTTCTTAGATTCATAGATCACTGGTCCTTTGGTTGGTTCAAAGCATTTTTCTGGTCTACACCTCCACTTTGCAGCCATTTTCATAATCATTTTCCCTATACCTCTCTGGAAATACTTACTCACCTGATATCTAAATTTGACATGAGGTAGTTTGCATCTGGAGAGCTACATTTGTTAAAGGTGAAAATAAATAAAACATAATGATAGATATAGTTTGCCTCACACTTTCTTTATATTGGGGAATTGTATTTTTATTGCATGTAGTTATATGTCATTTCTACAAAGAACCTCCACTTTTTTAGGATGCACCAAGTCATAAAAATTTACATTTTTTTGTAAATACCATCCCTTTTGGAAGAATATAATCAGAGATTTCATAATACTTCATTTTGTAATTTGCACTTTTATTTAGTCTTCATACTTAAAGATTATCCAAATGTATTCTTAAACAACTTAATTTCACCAATTTTATTAAGAGCTTGAAGCTAATCATTCTTATCTATTGAGAATGTTGTTTACCTGGTTTTAGGAAAATGATTATATCTATCATGAAGACATTATAAACATTTTTCCCGTGCTTGATAATGATTAAGATCATGAAATTATACACACAAAAATTTATGAAACTGTTCTTTATTAGGTACTTTGGCTGTTAGGGGAAAAAAGAATTTTTTTCAGCCCATGGAATGGTAGGTAACCTAAGTCTTTGGAAACAAGGTTACCCATATAGTCTTGCAGAGTTGATGATTCATTTCTGTGTAAAATTGAGTTGTAATTAGTTAATTGCATGGAAAGCATTTAAGCCAATACCTGATGCACAGTAAGCACTCAGTAAATGCTTAGTATTATTATTTTTCTTAGTTATGTAGAAAACCTTTTCTACTCCCCCATTTCCATCAAAATATTGTCCTTTTCTTGTCTTACAAACCAACTTGAATACCACAAATATCAGCGAAACTCCCTTTAGGTCAAAGTGATTATAATATTTGAGAGAACTTTCCTTAAATTTCTCATTGGCTTATTTCTAGTTCTTCCTTGTATTTTCTTCCTCTTACTAGTCTCAGCTAAACACTAAGCAAAGCAGGTTCTCCTACATATTTTTCTATGCATCCTTGGTAGCGATGAGCACTAGATCTTGCATCCCACTAGGCTTTTGTGTATACTTGTGAAATTACCCAGTTAGACTCCAGTACTTACGTGATGAAATACACAGGCAGAAAACAGGTAAATTATATGGATTTTAAGCTCCCCTTTTAAACAGATACAAAACAACTTAATTTGCAAAATACTCACTTTTTTGGTTAAGAGAAAAATCTTCATTTTTGAACCATCCTAGGAAGCTGAGCTCCCTCAAACTTATATTTTGTAACAACATGGATATCTAACTCATTTGAATACTGCATCAAGACCATGCCAAGCTGAATTTAGGTTCCAAATTCTAACTCCAAATTTGTCTCTACTTTGGAAGACTATACATATGTGGAACAGAGACTATGTTTTTCAGTCAAGAGCACAATAAACAACATTCTATTTTTAGTTAGTTTAAAGCTTCAAAATTGAATAAGCCTTTACTAGTGTAAATGACAGAGTGACTAGTATAGTATAATATGGTATATTCATTTTGAAGTCTACACTTTATTTTTATTGTAGTAATACGCTTGCTCTTGCTAAAATGTCCCATGTTATTTTTCTGTGTTATTTTCCAATTTTTTCCTGTTGCTTTTTAATTTATTCATTCTTTTACATCCTTAACAAATTAGTATCATTTCCTAATTACCTCCTTCCATCTTATTTTTTTTTTTCATTTTACCATCAAACTTTCAGTCCTCAGTCCATGGCCTACTATTGTATCTTTAGAATGATTTCAGATTTAGAGTCAACCTTTTCATATTCAACAAACATTCCTTGAGCATTCTGATGAACAGTCTCTTTGCCCCTCCTGATCCAATTTCTATCCTTTATCTACTCTCTCATTGCTCTAGAAGGCTGGCTTTTACGGTCTAGAACTCTAGACCAACTGGACTTTATTTCTTTTTTCTTAATGGATTTGTCTGGTAGTACTAGATGAAGTAAGAGTTTGCGGTTGTAGCTAACTCTACTTAAGCCAGAACTACTGTGTGGCCGTCCTTTCAAACAGGCAGAACTCTTTCTCTATATTCCAATAACTCTTCACTTCTCTTGCTCCTTCTCGCCTAAACATGGTAACAGCTCCTTCTTGTTAGTTTCACTTAACCCTGTCCATATCTTGTAAATAAATTCTTTAATAAATTTCCGTAATTGCCTCATTGAATGTGCCATCTATTTCCTATAAATCCAATATTTCACGGTGTACCTGAATTCGTACAGTCTTTTCTATATATTGTTTTATTAAATCTTATGAATAAAGTGATAATATAACTCATATTTTATAAAGGAACAGAGACACAGAAGGTTTAATAGAGTTGCTCGTACACTCAGCTAATATATAATACAGTCAAAAATTAAATCATGGTCTTCTATTCAAAGTCTAGTACTTCTTTTCCTGTGACTTTACCTTGGTATGATTATTTATTGAGAATATAAAGAACATTGTTATGTATTGAAACTGTATCCAGATAAACTCACAGGTATATAGGAACAACAGAAGTGCATCTGAATAGGAATTATTTTGGCCAGAACTCTCTGACTGTGACACATTAGTAAAGGGTCACATTTTTCTGTGTTAGTATCAACACTGAATTTAAGGACTGCCTCTAGTTTCCCTTAAGAGTCATTTTTATGCAACTTTGGAAGTACTAGAATTCTTTTTACTTATCCTGGAGAAACATGTTAAAAAACATTTCTAAATGGATGAATAAACAAATGGGTAGATAGAAAAGATCAGATTAGATAAGATAACAGACTATTAGTGCAGAGCTGAAGAATAAGGGCTAGAGACAAGAAAACATGTTAATGATATGACTGACTGAGTAAAATTAACATGAGATCAGATGAAACAAGATAACAGACTATTAATACAGAGCTAAAGAATAAGGGCTAGAGACACTCGACCTAGAACCAGATGCTGACCATAAAGAGAACACCATCTCACCCAAAGGTCACTGAGTCAGTCTGTTGGCAGAGCCAGCAGGTGGAATCTAATGAGGGGACTGTAGGTTCTGGAGTTAATTGAAGCTATGGGGATCATATGGACAGTTGCCATATACAGCAAAACTAAAGGTGCTAAAGGATATAAGGAGCAAGAGTGCTAGTAAAAAAATTAGGTGGTCATTCAAAATAATATGCGCACTTCAGACTTATTCTGGGGAGCAAATGAAATCATACATGTAAAATATACAATCCAGGAGCCAGCACAAAGTATATGTGTAGTATAATGAATGATATAGAGAAAGCTACTGATAATCATGCCTCTGATGAAATGATAAAAAATATAAAGCAGTGGATAATAGAGATCTTAACTGAGATGAAAAAGAATGTTAAGAATCAAAGCAGGAACTGATACCATGGCTCAAAAATAAATGCTTGTGCTACAAATACTGGGGCACCATACAAAATTGCAACAGGTAAAAGATGTCTGCCAAGAGCCCTTCCACAGACCTCTCTCCCCAGACACTCTGATTCATTGTGAGATGATTCAAAGCCCCAAATGTATGGCTCTGACTAGATCTATTTTTCCTACAACAGACCTGTAACCTAGAATTAACTGCCCCTTTCTAATCAACACCTTTTTTTTTCAAAATTGAAATTTCGGGTATTAGAAAATCTGATGTCACAATCTGTCATCAGGTAAGCATGACTTCTAGGTTTAATGTCTTCTTCTCAACATGTTTGTTAATCTAAAAGGTAATCTTTAATTGGTTAAAGATTTTATATTTTGAAGAACTGCTCCCATGAATTGTGGAACATTTGTTTGTAACCATCAGCAACAGAGAGAAAGTAAGTTTAGTTATGTTTGTGTGATGGTTAATTTTAGGTGTCAACTTGACTGGATTAACTAATTCCTGTAGAGCTGGTGAAGCATTACTTCTCGGTATGTCTATGAGGGTGTTTCCAGAGAAGATTGGTGTGTAAGTTGGTGGAGTGAGTGAAGGCAGATCCACCCTCAATGTGGGTGGAGACCATCCAGTCAGCTGGGGACCCAGATAGAACAGAAAGTTACAGAAAAGGTAATTTCCTTACATTCTCTCTCTCCTAGAGCTGGCATGCTTTTCTTCTGCTGCCCTTAGACATCAGAACTTCAAGATCTCTGGCCTTTGGACTCAGACTTGAACCAGTGGCCCCTGGGTTCTCAGGCCTTGAGCTGAAAATTACACTATAGACTTCTCTGGTTCTGAGGCTTTTGGATATAGATTGAGCCACAATTCCAGCTTCCCTGGTTCTCTAGCTTGCAGATGGCCTATTGCGGGACTTCTCAGCCTCCATACTTCTGGGAGCCAGTTCCCCTAATACAGCCCTGAATAATACAGTTTGAAAGGGTTGTTGCTTCTTAGAGCCCTATGGGGGAAAAGGGGAAGATCCAAAAAAGTTTTAGGTGTTATGTTTCCATTCATGTTTCTGTGGATTTGATCAGCCTTTTTTATTGAAAGGGAAAATTCAGTACTCTTAATTATTTATGTTCAATTTTTCTAAATTAATTTGCACATTTAATTATAATTCTCAATTTTAAATAAACACAACTGAATTTTCTTTCACAGCCTGACAAAAATTGGCGATAAATAATAATTAATCTAGAAAAGCAAACAGGCAAGGATATTAAAGTATGAGTCATGAGTGTGTGTACTAACATAAAATATTGCAATTCATTAACATTAAAGCAATGATAACTAAAATAGTGTAGTATTTTAGCCGGATGTACAAACTTCTAGACAGATGTACAAACCAAGAGAATAAGATAATAAATTCAAGAATAACATAAACATACATATACTATATATGTTAATATGTGTATGTGAATACATATATATGTATACATGTATATATGATAAAGGAAGCATCAAACTATGTAAATAAATGATGTTGGGACCATTTATTAGCATTTGAAAAACTGTAAGTCAACACTCTATAAATGCTAATTTAAAGTGTTTGATTAAAACTACAAAAAACTAGCCAAAACAATTGAAAAACTACCAAAAATGATTTTATAGTTCTAGAACCCTGAAGGATTAAACACTTTATAAATTTGAAATTTTAGGTGTAGCCACAAAGAAATATATTGACGAATTTGGCCATTCTCCTGGTGAAGAAAAATCAATGTAAAATAAAAAGAATGCACCCAAAGAAGGATATTTGCAGCAAATGTTAAGGCTATATAATTAATTCTTACAAAGAGAATAAAATCAGAAATATAGACAAAAGACAGGTGAAAAATAATTATTATATCTTCTAGTCAAAGAAATGCAAATTAAAATAACAAGGAGGCAGTATTATTAAATCAGGGCAATTTTTAAAATTCAGACTCAATGCTAGTATTACTGGCAGTCTCAGTGCCCATTTGAATTGATAAATAATAATCTAGATTAAAAACTAGAATTATCTTTCAAAACTACAAAAATATTTATTTCTTTTGATCCAAAAGCAAATTTCTTGAAACTTTACAAGTTTTATTGCAGACTCATTTGTTTTTTTTAAGTAATTCTGTTTTTCTAATTCAAAAATAAGACAAGCTCTTTAGAGAAAAATATTAAAAGCCAAGAAGAAAAATAAATTAATAATCACTCAAAATCCCACCATTCGAAATCAACCACAGACAAAATTTGGTAAATTAAATTTCCTTAATATTTTCCTAGGTATACAAAATGCTATATCGTTGAGGTCATAATATATAAATTTGTGTAATACAGTTTTTGCCTTACTTTTTATTTTTAAGTCATTAGAAAGTTGGCAAGAATAATTTTAATGATATATAATTCATCCTTGTATATTTCCATGGTTTATTTTACTATTTCTTTGTAATTGGACATTAAATTACAAATTTTCAACATTTAAACAAATGCATTCTATAGTAAAAAAAAGTTTCAAAAAAAATCTTAAACTATAATAATGTAAGTGGTTAACAACAGAATAAATCGGCCGGGTGCAGGGGCTCACGCCTGTAATCCCAGCACTTTGGGAGGCCAAGGTGGGCGGATCACGAGGTCAGGAGTTCAACCAGCCTGGCCAACATGGTGAAACCCCATTTTTACTAAAAATACAAAAATTAGTCAGGCATAGTGGCTGGTGCCTGTAATCCCAGCTGCTCGGGAGGCTTAGGAGACTCTCTTGAACCCAGGAGGCAGAGGTTGCATTGAGCCTGAGATCGCGCCACTGCACTGGCAACAGAGCAAGACTTTATCTCAAAAATAAAATAATAAAATAAAATAAAATAAAATAAATCCATCCATGACCAAACTAATGAAAACTGCAGTACAATGGAAATAAGCTTATGATTCAATGTCCATCCACCAAACTGCAGCTCAAGGCTTAATTTTTCTAAGAAACTTTTCCTGGTACATTACATTAAGGAAATGCTCACCTCACTTTCGTTTAATATGTAGAACTTCCTGGCTTGTCCATGCTCTGTAGTTCCAGTTTTACAGTGCCTCTTTTTTAGTTGTCCTGTGGGCACCCCAGGACATGTTAATGATATGACTGACTGAGTAAAATCTGCTAATGAAAAGATTAAATAAGAGTAGCAAAGCTTTGCTCATGTTCTCCATCTCTTTTTTTTTTTTCCAAGTAGTGGTTTTCCTTTCTCTTGTTGGTACCATGTAGGCATACATTAATCATGGTTTTCTGAGTTAGGAACAAATGATTTTCAAAAGATTTGGAAAATATACCACCTTAATTCTATCATGAGGTTCCATGCAGAGAGCAACAGTTCAGTGTGAAGAGTCAGCACTGTAGATTATTGACTTCCTATTTGCCTTGGCAGACAGAGCATCAAAGTCAATCTCAAAAATCAGCATTTCCATCAGAAGACACCTATGATAACAGATCGTAGGCAGGCCTGCTTTTATCATTAATACCAAATTAGAAGAGGAAATAACGCCTAATATCTCTCTTGAAAGCAACATTTACTACATACAGCTTAGACAGTGAAATTTGGGTTTAAATTCAGCAATAATAATCTAGTATGAGAATTTTTTTTTGTATCTAGCAGTTAGAAAGTCCTAAGTAATAATATACAAGGTGAAGTTAGACAAGAATTCTGAAGCCATTTTTCATCAAGTTCATTTCACTCATGAATTAGTAGGGTAGAAGATTTAGGTGTGCTCACTCTCTCTCCTTTTGCCTGTTTCATTGAAGCATCCTGCAGATGGCTGTACTATGCCCTACACAGCGACACTTTGGCTGCCCAAATCATTCGAGACATCTTGGCTTATTTTGACTGTGCCACAGTCAATCAAGGCAGCTACACTTTGCTTGTAACTGTCAACAGAAAGGGTGTCTTGTGGTCACACACGAGGGCACAAGTGACCCAAGTCAAAGGACAAGGAAAAGATGGAATATTTGTTATTTTTGTCAGTCATAAAGGGAAATATTTTTGCGTTTCTTTTTCTAAAATTATGTATGTCATTGCTTGGCAGACTTTGAAAGAAAGTGGAAAACTTAAAAATGAAAGAATGCAGAAAGCATCACAAACATTACTTTTGTTGGATAGATTTTGCTATTTACAAACCATTTCACTGTTATTGTGACTGTGTTATACAAGCGTGCATGTCAGTTTATGCAGCATGTAATTGTTCCTTTAGGGAAATAGTATCTTCTCTTAAGGGTGAGAAGAAAAAACACAATTTTTCTTTCTACAAATAGGCAATGATATCTTGCATGAAAGTATACTTTTTTGCTTTGTTTTCACAATTCATGAACACATGCATATACACATACATGCATACATACACAACAGGGACAGATGCAGGCTTAAATTGGTTTGCTAATGGCATGGCATTCTCAGTAGTCTACAACATAAATTACATGCCCAGCTTTATACTCCCAAATTAGTTTCATGGAATTAATTTTTCCCATGCTGCTCTTTGTTATAATTTTCATCACTAAATATGCCAGTGGATTATAAATTTCATGAGGATAGAGATGGGATCTCATTCAACATTGTAGCCCACAATGTAAGAACAAATGTTAATCCCACGGCATTTATATAAAGAAAATTATATTTAATTTAAAATTTTGTTTATAGAGTATTTCTTCTACATATAAAACCAAGCTTTTTAAAATTTAATTTTTATAAACTCAACAAGTTTATATAATCATAATGTTCTAAATTATATCTTTTCTTTAAAAAAAATTTCCCTCAGATTTGAGTCTGTTTGATTCTTGGAATTTTCAAAATTATAAAGATTTTATTGAAAATATCATTTATTAGTGTAATATGCCAAAAATATAACTTTTCAAATAACAAACTGATACATACTTAGAGGCATTAAAATCTCCTATAAATTCATGATAATGATAGGTAATATTTATTGAGTGCTTATACAGTGCCAGGCCCTATGCCATTTCACAGGATATTTAACAATCCTCTATTGAGGCATCTATCTCTGTTATTATAATACCCATTTTATAGAAAAAGAACACTAGGCTCGAGAAAGTTAATTAATGGTCTAGGGTCACACCACCATATGAGCTGGAGCTAGAATTCTCTCTCTTTTCACTGACCCCCAATGCTTCCACTCTTATGTACTTTGCTCTATAGTTTGCTTAATAATACTTGTGTGCCTTTCTGACATCTCTGTTTCCTCCCTAATACATACTAGCAAACTGCATTTTCTATCTTCCTGTTTTTATGGTAACCTAGGGGGAAAAACAAAGTTTTTTTAACATAATAAATCTGAATGATCAATATTGGGATCAAAGATCTATAGACCCTTTAAATCAGATTATTATCAAAGCAGATATTTGTGTATTTGGTTAGCATTTATTGAGCACCTACTATATGTGAATCAATCGCTAACAGAAGTAAATTCCATAATTTTAAAAAATGAAGCAAAATGTTCATATTACCTCAAAAGAGTATAGACATATAGTGTAATAGGGTTTGGTTCAGTGGTTGTAACTGATTTTCACATAATCTGCAACTCTGATGAGTAACAGAAAAAGGCAATTTTTAATAAAAGCCTTTTTGAATAAAAGTGAATGCAACAGAAATAATAGAAGTGATTATTGATAAAAGTACAGAAAGGCACTGAATCCTATCTTGAGGGTAAAAAGCAATAGTTTCTCTCAAAGTATCATAAGTTTATACTTGGTCTTTAACAATGGTATGTAAATGCAACAACCACAACTAAGGAATATGCTCTTGGAAAGAAGGACATCATCAATAATTCCTATTAATTGTACAGAAACATGTAACTCAAAATATCATACTTTCACATGGAATACTTGGATTCCACTAAACTTGAGCATCTTTTACAAACCCATTGGTAAAAATCATGCCACTGAGAATGGTGAAAGTCTGGACATCATACCACTGAGACAGAGCCTGAAAATTAGATCTGTCACATCCATCATTCTGACATCTAGCCTGGGTTGTCTAACTCTGGATACATCTACTCTTCTTCAGAACCAAATAGCCAAAGTCAGCTGACTTTGGCCAAGGACACTTTCTCCTTATTTCTTAGCTAGGAGAGGTGAATGGAGGACTGTTTCTCCCCCATTCACAGGATTATATTTTTACCCCCTTGGATTCAAAGAAAAGAACAGTTTTTGCTATGTGACTTTTAGGGAAGCAGCATGACAGTGCTCATATAGAAGGTTGAATCTCATCTCTAGTACTTATCTGCTCTATAAACTTGTGCAAGTGTCTTAAAACCTCTCTGTGACTCAATTTACTTTTCTGTAAAGTAGGGATAATAATAGTACCTACTTCAGTGGGGAGCTATGTGGATAAATGTGGCCATTTTAGTAAAGCACTTATCACCATGCCTGGTACATCGTGAGCCCTCGGTGAACATTAACTTTGCTTCCCAACAGTCAGCAATGTCTAAAACAGTGGCTAAAAGCATTGGTGTGCTTATTTCCCATAGAATTCAGCAGTCTTGCTCTTCTGACTTTCATCTTCCAAACTCTTAGTAAATGAACTGCTTCATTTCATGCTGAACATTCCAACTAGGCCCTTTCCCTGTGATCCTCCAAGAAAGGAGAGGATAATGTTAGACACAGAAAGGTATCCTGGTGAAACTAGAGGATATTATGCTAAGTGAAATAAGCCAGGCACAAAGGGACAAGTACTGCATTATCCCACTTATATAAGATATCTAAAGGAGTCAAACTCCTAGAAGCAGAAGGTAGAATGATGGTTACCAGGGACTAGAGAGAGAGAGAAATAGGGAGTTGGTTTTTAACAGGTGTACTCAGTTATGCAAGAAGAAAAAGCTCTAAAGACCTACTGTACGTCATTATGTTTATAGCTAATACTGTACTGAACAACTAAACACTTGTTAATAGGTTGTATTAATCCATTTTCTCACTGCCAATAAAGATTGAGTAATTTATAAAGTAAAAGAGGTTTAATGGACTCACACATCCATGTGGACGGGGAGGCCTCAAAATGATGGTGGAAGGCCAAAGGCATTTCTTACCTGACTGGGTAAGACAGAATCAGGGAGCCAAGCAAAAGGGGTTTCCCCTTATAAAATCGTCAGATCTCTTGAGACTGTTCACTACCACCAGAACAGTACGGGAGAAACGGCCCTCATGATTCAATTATCTTCCACTGGGTCCCTCCCACAACACACGAAAATTATGGGAGCTACATTTCAAGATGAGATTTGGGTGGGGACACAGCCAAACCATATCTGAGGTTAAATCTCATGTTAGGTGTTTTCTAACCACAGCAAAAGAAAAAAATAGAAATAACGAAAAAAAGGAAGAAGGAAAAAGGAAATGAAGGAAGAAGGAGCCTGAGCTGATATCCTTCCAATTCCTGGGCCAATAGTAGAAGTATGCACTTCAAATGCTTCCATTTATTTTTACTAAATCCCTTTCAAAAATGAGACAGCCAAAAGACACTTTCAAAACTTACATTAGAGTTAAAAGTTATCTGACACTTTGAGCCAGGTTCTCCCAATCTGTCAGCTGCTGTCTGAGAAATTTTATGCCCTGAAACAGTTGGGGCACAAAATAATTCATAAGTATGACTTCCAGGAACACCTAATTTACACAATACCAATATTAAGCATCTAAACTCCTAAGCTTTAAAATACAAGATTAAACAAACCAATAGAATGAGGATTTTAAGGGAGCTGTGACTCCAGCAATTTCAAAGTTATGTCATCTAATTGTATAACATCTTCACCTTTTCCCAAACATTTTTTCTCAGATTAAATGGAAGTATATAAATTGGTATGTGGGATTTGGAAAAATAATTTGTGGTTCACCTAAATATAAATGGTAACACTATAAGCTATTATAAAAAAATTTAAAGGGAGGAGCAAAGAATATAGTCACAAGAATTAGAAATGAATAGCAGAATAATTACAAGTTTATGTCATGAATTCTGTCATTTCTGATAATACACGGATAAGACTTCCCATAGGAAAAAGTCTATAAGAACATTTGCTCACAATTTTAGTCCGAAATTTAGTAAGGGAATGTCTTCGCTGGCCTTATAAAGTAAGAGGGAAACAGCTCTACCCTTCAAATAAAGATCATGGTGATTAAACACTTAAAAAGCGAAGAAGTTGGGTAGCTTTAGGTTGACCAATTTAGGCAGTCTTTGATGATTTATTTTTTTATCCTTGAATACGAATACAAATGTTAAAAAAGACAAAGATTTTGAATGTCTTAATATGCAGATTTACTGTGACATCTCAAAATTTTTAATACTATTGGACCTTTTTTGATATATTATAAAACATATCTTTTAACATAATATTTATTGCTGGAAATTAAATTTTAAGGTATTTCAGAAATACAAATATATAAGGTAAATTAATTTTAACCTAAAATATTAAATAGAATATTTGCAAATATATTATCAGCATAGTTATTATAATATGTTTAGAAATAGACATGTACATTTCCATACCTATCAAACGCTTAATAAAAGATGACTCCTCAAGACAATTTGCAAACTATGGTTTCATGTAGATATATGTTAGTGTAAATCAGGAACTTTCAGTTCACCATTTTTCTAAACAAGCAAGCCATAATCTTTGCTAGCTCTGTTTCCGTGAGGCCATCATAAATCTACCACACTGTACTGTCTTCTCAGAATGCAGTCGAAGATTCAAATATTTGAAAGTATAGAGAACTATACATACAGCAAGTCTATCTTCCTAGTCAGTAATCTCAATCACCTGTGGGGCATATTTCATTTTAACAAAATCTTAATAGAAATGCCCTCATCATGTGTAAAAGCTAACCCTTTATTGTTATACTTTATTGAAAAAAATCTTTTCTGTTACCCTAGACAAATGAAATAGGAATGGACACTCTTTTCAATGTATACACATATGTCGTTTGCATACAATGTCTACTAAATTAGCCAGGATGGACTTTAGTGAACTAAATGTAAACCTTGATTCAAACGGCATAAAACATTTTTCTCGATTTGCCACTGCTGATATTTAATTTGCTTTGATCTAAACCTGCTAACATTATCCAAGTGGATGGAACAACTAAGATTCATTATTACGGGTTTACTTTTAATACTGAAGGTGTCTGTTAAAAGAAAAGTAAAATAAATGAATAAAAATACTTAACTTTCAGTCTTCAAACTTAAAATGTTATATTAAAACCAGAAAAAAAATTAACCTGTTCCTTTTTTGGAATTATACTTTATAGTTTTGTATTTATTGAATGCATTCATAGGCTCCCTTAGGATGTGAAATGTATGGAAATATATGTGCATTACTAAAGAAAGAACTAAATTTATTCTTTCCCCACATCATGCTCTTCTTTGCAGTAGAGGTTTTTAATTCAATACAGAGCTAGAATGAGATGGAGCCAATTTCCTGGTCTATGTGTGACAAATGCTGAAAGTGGCACAAGATTAACAAATTAGTTGAAGTATAGATCTTAAAAGATTTTTTCTGTGTCTCTAAATCAAAATTCATACTTTATTTGAAATGAAGCCTTCTTTATAATTCAATAATGAATAAGGATATTTTATTTCTTTGTATTTAAGATGAAAAATGAAATATATGACAACATCATAGCAATTTTTTAAAGCAAATGTTTCATTTGTAGGAAAGCTTATAAAATTATGTATCTGGAATATGAAATTAGTATAATTATCTAGTATCTTAGGTTAATAACTGCAATGTATAGTTTGCTAAATCTGTAAATTATTTTCAAAATAGACAGTTATTCTCAAAATAAAAGCACAAAATGAAAAGCAGAGGTACCATTTATTTAAATCTGTATATTTATGGTTAAAAATATGTTTAAAAGGAAAGGTCCTAGATAAATGTACTTGCTTTTCTAATAACATTTGTTAGCTTGGTTCCAAGTAAAAGCTATCAGGCTTGGCTGTTTTACCTAACCTCAGAATAGTGGACTTGATATAATCCAGATATCTAACACCAAACAATAAAAACATCTGCGACAATAAAAGCATGTAACAGTTGTGGAATTGTTTAATTTGGGAGAAAATGGCTATGTTTAATAATCACATGTGCATGAATTGATTTCTCCTCTTTGTCAAGAAACTTTTACATTTTGCAAATGATTTTTTAAAGGAATCAATTTATGATGTGAATAGCTTTATAAAAGATATTCTGAAATACATGTTTTGGAATTGGCTCACTCATTCCACTTTAGAACCTTGTCATGGTCCACCTGTTTTGCTTGGGCTTAAATTATATAAAAATAACAGCATTTTAAAGCAAGCACAATCTTACTTGTTGTACCCAAACATGATAACACGCTTAAAATTCAAGAAGAGCTCTATGCAGGTTGTACCTCTCAGTCACCCAATCTCCTTTCACATATCTGTTCATGTTGACAGACTATGTCATAATACATCAACAGAAAGATCAGCACAGAAGAACAAAATTTCATCACCTGACAGCAAGAGGAAAACTGATTTTCATTATTAAATTTGTAAAAATATACCATTAACTCACTTCCAATAAGTCTACTAGCTTTAAAAAATAGGGCGTCTGCTATAATCACAAATACATGCAAAGGCAATTAGGTTTATGTCTTTGGTGTCACCCTTTGACTGACAGCCTATTTTCATTTGCACTTTTATACGATTTTTAACTGTATTTTGGAAGCAACCTAGATAATTTTTAAAAAATAATTTCTTAATGAGGCATGTAGTTCTATGCATGTAAAAATATATCTACCAAGTGTTTCAAAGACAGTCTTTCCTGTATTAATCATGAGCAGAAACCTACTGACCATTGAAACAGAAATGGGTATTTAAGCTTCTGATAAAAGTTAGGTATATTTATATACAATATCTTGCTCTGTGTACGGCTTTCAGTAGAAACTTAACAATACCTGTAATAAATAATGTCTTTTGCAGCCTAGGACATCATCTGCCACTTAGGCTTTAATTTTGCCCCTGTTTGAACACCCTACAACATATGCACTTCTCTTTTGTCTATTATCCTAGAGTTGTGCTATTCCCAAATATTGACATCATCTACTTTTATCAGCATTAACTGCTCTGCAGCTTCCCAGGCTCATGCTCAGCTCTATTTCTTCCTATTGATTATCTTCCTCACTCCAGCAGGTAGCTAGCCAGCGAGGCTGTCCTGAGAAATAGCTTCCAATGACTTTATACGCACAATTTACACGGAATTGTTTAAAGAAGATATTAGCCTCAATACAAATCAGTGAACCTCATTTAGTCAATACTGCACAATTCCGCTGTTGGCACCCTGTCACATGTTCGTCTTCATAGTCAGCTGCCGTACCCAATCTGCACATTAGCTATAGTATTTAGTTTCGTATTAAAATGAAGCCAGGTTTTTTCACTTTTGCTTTTCTTTTTGAAATCTTTTCAGTATACTTTTTACATCACCTCACTGAGCCATGTGATAGTCATATATTTTGAAATATAAAAACCTGAGATTAAATGTTTGATTTTTGACAGTGTTCTTAAATATAATAAATTCAAAAGGAAATACTGTTAAGTTAAAATGGAGTGTTTTTCATTAAGTCCAATCAAATGGTAGACAACAAAGGATCTTTTATTTGAGAATATGAAGTGAAAATGAAAACCAGAAAACCTTTACTAAGAAAAGGTCCAGCTAAATTATGTTGGAAGGAGATCTCCAGATTGAGCCTGGGTGTTTCTTTTGCTAAAAGTGAATTAAACTAAGATATGCTCTAAAGAAATATCTTACAAAGAAACAAAACTTATGCTTTTTGGAGATGAAAATAAGGTCTAAGAACAGTTGACTTTGAAAATAATTCTAAAGAAAGATCACATATGAAAAAAATTGCCACAGTATCAGATCTTTTCTTATAATCATAACAGGGAAATGTTTAGAGTAAAGTAATGCTAGTCCCTTCTTTCTCTCCTATGGCAATGCTGTAAAATCCTAGAAAGAGTGTTTATATTTCAGAATTGCTCCTCCTTAAACTACTGGTTTATGATAGTTAATGAAATGATATCCAAATGTTGAAAAAGGAAAAATTCAAATGAAAATCTAAATGTGAACTATAATGAATAAGCAACATCATGCTACTCTGAATGTTTGTGCGTCTATTGCAAAATGAACTGCAATACATTAAAATTCTTCAGTGGTAGTGTAATATGTAAGTGAAGGTTTATATATAAAAGCTTTAGCTATCAAAAAAAGGATAATTATAAAATATTATCCTAAACGTTTACTTGAAAATATCATTAACATCTTAGAATACATTCTGAAAGTTGTCATTACACCTATTTGCATATTTTTGTAAACCGAAATAGATAAGAATAAAGCACACTGATCAAAATAGTCTATTTGTTATAAAATTCATCCTCTAGCTTTAGTGGCTGAGAGGCAGAAAGATTTGGGGAACATGAGCAGCAGAAGAAATAATTCTAGTTTTAGAGATTTTTAAGGTCTGTATATGTCACATTTTAACTAAAAAACAATTGAACAAACTGACGATTTTAATAAAAAGTGATAGTAATAGCAGCATTTTGAAAGTTAACATTCAGTAAAAATTATATATAAATAATTGTAAATATCTCAAGATTTTCTTTCTTTTACTACAAGATGCTAACAGTGATTTTTGTTTGACCTTTGCTTTATTTTCTTTTCTCTTTAAATAGCTCTAGTTAAGCCCAGGTAGAAAAGACATGCTAAAAGATGGGCAGACTATCCTGACCACACATCTTCTCACACATTTATTGCAAACTGACTCTCATACAACAGTGCTTTTACTTTTTTTAATCACAAAGATTCAACAAAGAACAATTCAGGTACCAAGGGAAAAACCACACTCCAGGAAAAAGAGAAATGTTGTAACTGCATATTCAAGCTGCATAAATGCAGGTATGGCAAAGATAATTGTAATATTTGTGTGATAGCATTCAAAATAAGTCAATGACCTAAATATGAAAGGGTTTAGGTATAGTTATACATATGCGTTCATGTATAGAAATATTACATGTAATGCACAAATATAAATTCTAGCCCAAGCTACAATGCACAAACATTATTAGGCTTTTTCAGTTTAAAATATATTTTGATTAACATGTATTTATATATTAAGTATATTTCTACCAACTATGCTAGTCCATTTATCATGTAATATTCTTACATTAAATAAAGTTGCTTGCTTTATATATTGACAAACATAAGAATGTTCTCAGTAACGAAAATGTAAGCACAAACAATGGACACAAGATAGGTATTTAAAACTACTAACAACAAAATAGTTAAAGATTTCAGAGAAATAAAAGTGCTAATATTTTCTCCAAAACACTTTCCAAATTAACAATAATGCTTTAAATGTAAGTCAATGTTGGTTTCAATTTTTGTCATAACATGAAAATCTCAAATAATAACATTCCATGATAACTTTTAAAAGAAGCTAATTTTCTTTAAATATTTTGTTTTAATTAAATTTCTAAAAGAGAAAATTATTTTTATTTTCTCAGTCCATCAAGACCTATCTGTAGAAGAAAACATGATGCTAAACCTAAAATTGTTATAAACTTTATAAATTTTCATATTTATGATGCATATTAAAGATTAATATTAAAGATCTATAGTGACCACCTGCATAGACTACCAAGATGATGCCCAAAAAAATATGTGTATCATTTCACTGCATTAGTTTTACTAGCAAAATATTCTGGACAGATTCCAGAAATTTCAAATAAATATATTTTTCATAAATATTTTGATGTGTATGATCTAGTCATAAAGAATATTTTACCACCAAAAATTTAAAAGCAATATTGAATTCTATGAGATTATCCTTTCTATAAGTGTAAACTTAATGTATCCAAAGTAAATACACACACACACACACACACACACACAGAGACATTTTGTCAGGAGACATTCTGTTTTTTCTGTTAAAGTGAACTGAAAATGAACACATTAAGATGATTATTGCATTGTTATTTATGTAATTATGTAGCTTAAAAATACATAAACATTTCAGTTAGCCCTAATTTTACATATTTAACAATATAAGTATTGTCATTATTAATTTTTATAAGGTGAAAATATTTTAAAATATTAGCTAACATTTCTATTCAAATTCTAAGACAGTGTTATTTAACTAAAAATATACAATGAAACTAGATAGCTAATTGGATGTATTTCACAATATTTAATTTGATTTTTCTATATAGAAAAATATGTATAACAAAGTACAATATTAAAGAAATTAATTTTAGTCTTCTTATAGAGTACTTTTAGACATCTATTACCATTTGTAGAAAACACAGATATATCATACATGCATATATATGTCTATGTGTATATGTATGCTGTTTATGTATTTTGCACAGAGAAGAAAAACATTGTTATAATCTAGAATAAATAATAAAGATGTGTGTGTATGTCTGTGTGTGCGTATGTGTGTTTGTGTGTGGGGGGGGTTTATAGAGAGATGGAGAAAAAATTGGTACCTTACAGAAAAGTTAAAGGTAGGATATTCACATGTCTGAAAGTTAATCTAAGGGTATTATGTTATATAAACATTATTAATGATTTATCTCTCTCTTAGTGTTTGGGGGTGTGTATGTGTGTGTGCACTAACAAGAAAGTGGATATTTGAGATGAAGGGAAAAGATAACTGTATGGAGACCTAAAATAAGGCACTTTGGTTAAAATTACTAAACTAAAACTTAAATCTATTGGGGTTTACTTTCCCAAAATATGAAATAATGAACCTACAAAATGGGCATTATAATTACAATATATTTTGAAGATTTTCTATTGAAAACTTTCCCCATGTAAATGTTTTTATCAATACTGTCATATAGTACTATAAAATATTCTTAAAGCATGTATGAAAATATCATGAAATAAACCCAAAAGTTTCATCTTGTATCACAAAGATGAAGAGTGTTAGTAAAGGCAAAGTTCCTTATCATTTGATTCTGCTATAACTGTTTCAAACCTCCTACCGTAATGCTTTTTATGTATATCTATTTGTTGGTCTTCCAAATTTGTCCTTTTTTCAATATTCTAGGGCTGAAAAAAATAATATGACACTACATGTCAAGAATTTACACAACTACCTAAGAGTTAATATTTTGGCCTTCTTTAAAACTATGCAATTAGTTATAGCCTCAGTAATTCCAGTGTTACAGCATTCAAGTGATGCTATTAAATGCTTTCCACAGAAAAGGACAACTTATTAGTAAGTGGGCATCATTTACTATGACCTGACTACTTAGATTTCTGAAGCGTGAACACACACGCACATATTTGTATAAAAACCATCCTATTTAAACTATTTACCCCTATGAGGGTAGCAATATTTTTGGTTGTCATGAAGTTGACAAAAGGCATACACAAAAAGTTGTATGTAACTTTCAAGTAGACATATTCATTTCCTAATTCCCAGACAATTAACAAGGATAAAACTATGCCCTAAGACGCCTCCCTCCTAATGCTAAACTAATGATACAACGGAATCAAAATACTTTAGGAGTGGGGGAGGGGAGATTGAGAGCAAAATACCTTTTTCTAGGCTCCACAAAGGGTTGAGGGCCTAATTATTTTTAAGTATAATCCAACCAACCTCTTCTCATGCTTAGCTGCACTGAGTGACACTATTTGTGATGCCCAGTGTGCTGAAACTGAGCAGGTTGCTGTCAGTTTAAAAATGACTATAATAAAAGTGACCATGAAGATGGATCTTGTGATTTTGCGTTTCTAATCAGTCATCTGTGAAGAACACTTTTGCTTTGATTCAGCAGACTGGTGACAGCCATGATTGATAGTGCACGAGGATGAAAAAAGGTTATTAACTGTCTTCCTATTAAGCTCAATGTATTACCCCTCTAGGTGCATCTCATACTTTAAGTTAAAGTACTTACTCAGGTAAGGTCAAGAATGAACTCTATGGAGATGGTATCCATCCTGTTGAAAACGCGTGAAGCATCCTTGCATTGATTTTTTTTAATGTAGTATTTAAACTATGTTGAATTCTACTATCTTATTCATCAGCTAAAGGAGAGAAATTTCCTCCTAACAGCATCCATATGGAAAGTACTAAAAGTGTAGAAAATAGCTTTAAATGTAAAGATTTGAATGTAGAGCTAACTAGCAACATGTGTGTGGCATATACATGAATCTATATTTAAACAGATGGTCATATATTATACAACCTATGAAGGTATTTTTAATGGTAGACACTAAAATTGATTTATAATTAAAAAATGAATATTTGTGTTGTAAATGCAAAAAATTGTTTCAATTTTCAATCATCCATAAATGGCAAGTTCATGATAAAGAAAAACTTAAGAAAAATTCAAAGGATTTCTTAAAATACCTAGGCATTTGTTTTGGTTTAAATTCTTTAATGTATTAACTTCGTCTCATTTTAATTTTTTAAAATTAGAAATATTAACATAGAAATGAACACTTGAGTGACAGTATCCTTAAATAACATACTATATACACACACATACATGAATAGTATTATAGATTCCGAAGTACCGAAAGTTTTCCAGTAACCGAGGACATGCCATTAAAAGAAATAGTAAAATATTAAATGTCACCATATTTCCTGTGCTCATTTATTATTACAAAAGCCAAAGTATACTGAAATATTTTTGAACATTTTATTAAACTTATCTTTAAAAATATTTTAAATTTACAAATGTAGTTTCAGGAGATAACAAATTAAACATACACATTTTAATTTTAAATTACAGTATCATGTTTCTTCATATGTTTTCCACTGTAAACGCTCAGCACATGTTAAATGTAATGTGAATTAGCCAAAAATATTTAAGGATATCAATACCTTGGCACTGAGGTAGCCATTTAACCAATAACCAAATCTCAGCTCTATGTGCTTGGCGGTTCTTCATTGAGCAACTCTGCACAGTAGCGCAGAATAAGAAAATATTACCAGTATGACATTAGAGTTTCAATGCAGGAAAAATCATATTATGTCCAAAAGTTTTTTCTAGGATATCATGACCTGTTTCTCTAGTGCCAGTAATTATGCCCATTTTGGGTCGATAATAAATTATATTTTGAAAATATACTGTTTTAATATTGGGATCTATCAACAATGAAATACAGAGAAAGTAAGGAAATGAAGTTCAAGGTTTCATCGAATTTTTCTTTATAGCCTCAAACACTGGCTCTCCATCCTACTCTGCTTAATATTGAAATTGCTGCTTTTAAAAGCCTTTCTAGTTCTCTAGCATTTTATGTACGCCAAGTATAATTTAAATACTTACACATTGAAAGCCTGTTCATAAAATGTTAGATCAATATAAAAACTGTTTATTTAGTGAATCGTGTTTATGTGGAGTGGATTTAAGTGTAGATTTTATAATTCATACAAGATTTCCTCAATAAGACACATTACCTTTGTTATTAAATGAATTTTCCTTTCTGACCTATACAACAAGCAGGCAAACTTGCATTCCAAAATTTAGAAATCATGATGAGATAAGTGACCTAGGGGGACGTTTGGTCAATGATAGCATTCTATATTCTCGTACAAATATTTGTCAAAGGTTTCACAATGAAATTGTAAGTTAGGAAATATGTTGTGTGTTTCTCAAAAATATTGTTTGCTTTTAAAATAAAAAAGAACAATGCAATTCCAATCTATCTCATGGTAATTTACACAATGCTCTGAAATGTTAGTGAAATGCCCATCTTCCTCCATCTGCCTAATTCAACTTTTCTTAAGGAAAATGAGGAAATACAAAGGCCACGTAGACCTTAGAGGAATACACACATTTCCTGATGTCCTCTCTTTCTTCTCTTTATGAAATCAAGATCTAGAACACACATTATACGCAACACACCTTTTATGAAAGAACAAGGCAAAAACGGTTTCAGGTAAAGTTTAGGTCATCTTCAGGGAAGTCAATTACCATTACCATAGCTGAAATTAAAGTTGAGCAGACTCCAACAGTGGCAGACAAGAAATTTTTTAAATGCAACATCTTCCTTTATCCTTTTGGAACTACAGAGCAACATCTTCCTTTATCTTTTTGGAGCTCCAGAACAGAATGTTGCATTAATGTTCAAACAAATAACAGAACTGGCAAACACACACACACACACACACACACCTTGTTTGTGTAAACTCCTTCCATTTAGTTTTGAGCCTATTGCTTGTTTTCATAGACTGCTGGGGCACAAGACATCTTTAGTTTACAGTTCTAAGACTTGGATTCCTTTTAGTTTAAAACTCTTTTCTGCGGTTCCTGTTCCTCCAAGCCTATATGTATCTCTCCTTCTCCTCCTCCCCCTTCTCCTCCAGAACCTACCAGGGCACATAAGGTAGGGGTATGGACTGGGTGGTGCACATATGTGTAGCCAGAACGTGGAGATCAGCAGCTGCTGTCCACTCCCAGACTGTGTACCTGAGCGCAGTGGCCACTCTGCTCTTCCGCCCAGCCCACTCCTGCCTGCAGTGTTGCTGCTGTCACGCCAGCCGGTGATTTGATAGGCTTGTCGGGTTGCCATGGTGTTGACTTCTTGCCTCTGAGGAGCTGCCCAATGACTGGAGGTCTGGGATTAAAGCGGGAAGAGGCAGCGGCCACAGCGAATTTCAGCGGCAGCTGCAGCAGCTAGAAACAAGAAGCAAGAGTACGAGGTCTTTAGGCTGCGTCCCCCTCCCGCAGTCAGGGCTTCCAGTGAGGGAAAGAGAAGAAAGGGTGGACGGTTGAAATGGTGATCACTCGAAGTCAGAAGATACAAGTGAGGGCTTTGAGACCCGCTCAGGAATAACTCATGAGCAATCAGCACGCGCTGAGAGGAAACGTCTTCCAGAATTCGTTACTATTCACATTAGACATTACTGGAGTGGGTGGTGGGAGCGAGAGTAAAAAGGTGTTAAAAGGGACCTAAGTGGTTGATACATTTCCCCCCACACCCTACCGTTCATTTGGGCAACGAAATAATTTGACAGATGCAAAGGCGCTGTACGGTGAACTTTATATCGTGGAAACTAACTTAACTCCGAGAAAAGAAAGTGCAATTAGACGGCAACCGAGTATAAGAAAATAGTTGCCTTGGACGAAGGCTGGTGGGGCGGGGGGAGCGGGGGCGGGGAAGTCAGAGAGTGCATGTGCAATGCACAACCCCAGACGGAAATTGTAAACTAGGAAATGAAAGGGAAAGAAACCGCTTCTGTTATAAATTAGTAGGTAGGTGAAGGTTATGCAAAGAAGAAAAGGGAAAGTAAAGCTGTTAAAAGAATAGAATAAAACCCCTGGGAGTTCAACTCGAAATCCCCCTTTACTCCCCAATCCAAAGGGAGTAGTAGGAGGAGAAAAAAAGCGCATTCTGGTGTGATGAGAACTCTCTGGAATGTCTGGAGGAGAGGATAGAAGTGCGAGGGTAAGAAGACCCGGGTGCTAAATAAATGGCAGGAGAGAGAAATGGGGGAGGGGCAGGGAAGGAAAGAAATAGTCCGAGATTCACCAAGGGGACTGGGAGATTCAGAGAGATTCCAGGAGAAGGAAAGGAACAGAAGTTCAGGCTCCCAGCGTAAGGAAAGGAGGAAACGACAAGAATCCCTAAGAGAAAAAGAGGAAAAAGGTGTGTGCTGCTGAGGCGGGGCGTGGGAACACAACCACAGTCAATTGGAAGGAGCCCGAGTCAGGGAGCAATTGCTAGGACTTCGGACATAGAGGGCAGAAGATTGTGTAGACAGGCGGTCAACCAGAGCAGCGCGGGGCAGGACCGACGAGCGCGAAGCCAGGTGCCGCGAGGTCCGCGCCCCGGCTCCGGGCGACGCAGGGACTTTGCTGGCAATGAGAAGGGCTGCTCGGCCAGCTTACCGGAGTCACGATTCCCCGCGAGTCCCAAACACACGCCTCACTAACTACTTTACAGCCACTTCCATTGATTTTCTTTAACAAATAAACATAATACCCGTTACAGCAACACTTCCTCTTGCCGCCACAGCTAGAATGCCATAAGCTCTAATGGCTGCATTTCTCCGGACAGCAGTTTTCACCTCTCCAAATAAATCGTTTTCCTTCACTTCAGGTTTGGAGAGTCTAGTCCTCGCCCTCTCTATAATTTGGGAATCACCTTTAAGAATAGGTAGAAGACAAGTTCAGACACTAGTTTGTAAATCTGGTAGGGCTCACTCTTGTTTGCATATTAATTTTGCTTATAAGAAGTAACTCAATTTGGAAGGGAACCGCCGGCAAAGAAATCGACTCCTTTACATCTGCAGGGAAATCAACACTAGTTCGGCAGGCACACCTAAGCAACCGCCCTCGAGTTGTCTCTTAAAATATTCCTTTAAAAATAAAGTATTTATTTTAAAGTAGCCCCCCTTCAAACACCCGTTTCTGCTGAGGTTCTTCCATACATGTCAAAGGGTTGTTGAATTATTCATTATTGTAATTACTATCATCATTGTCATTATCCCTTTCCATGTGGAAATAATTTTATTATCGTAATTTGATATCTGAAGAATTTCCTGTTAGTCGTTTGATAATCATTTTTTTCTGCTGAAAAGAAAAGTTTTGTTTATAAATGAGATAGAGAAAATGTTTTAAATGCTTTGATGTTTGCTATAGGTTTCCGTTTATCTAATCGATCGGAATGCCAATAAAATCGATTAAAGGTTTAGTGTTTTACAAACAACCATTTTCTGCTTTTTGATTTTACGTTCAGAATGATTTTAATAAAGCTAATGCTTTCCTTTAACACTCTCCCTTAAAAAAAAAAAAAACCTAAATCTTCATCGTTTTTCCTTTTATTATTAGAAATTGCCACTTAAATTTCTCCTAATAGGAAAATAAACAAAAAATATAAGCAATGGCTGAAATGGTTTAAATTTCATTCTCTTATTGTTCAAGGTATTTAAATAAAGCCCTTTAAAATCTTGGTGAATTATATGCGATCATTCAGTGATTGTAGAATATTAAATTAAACTTAGATAAATCCGCATTGAAGGAGGCAGCACCCAATCCTGAATTTATTTCCCATTTTCTCTAACAGCATCACTGCACTCCTCTTTGCAATGACAATGTGCCAAATCTGGGCATTTTGAAAACATTTTCCATATGCTTTAACAGGGGACTGATAGACAAAGAAGAAAAGGAGATGATCTTTTTGCTCTGAGGTATATTTTCTTTAACCTTTTTCTCTTAGACTTTAACTGATAATCATTTTAAAGCAAAAGTTTGAAAATCATTTAATGCATTTTTTTTTTTTTTTTTTTTTTTTTGCTTTCACCTTCTTTTTCTATCTTGTCATTTATTTCTGAATTGGTGTTTTGGTTATAATTTAATGTAAAACTACCATTCCTGTATCTTGGCAAGCCACATTTTCTTTCAAAATCTTTGATTCATTTAGTTTCTGCTAGTTGTCTTTTGTAATTAAAGATAGAAATAATTATACATTTTGTAACTTAGATCAGATGGGCTGTTTTGTTTGCTGTAGGATTTAATAGTGCTCTTGTGTCTAATATTTAGGGACATTGCATACAGTGGTGGTGGCTTTTCTTCAGCTGTAAATATCTGCACATTTGTCTTAGAAATGTGGGTGTTTGGATGAATGCAATGTCGTTTTAAAATAATTTTATTTGGTGGCCAGAGTTTAGTATATTGTCTATACAGCATTTCATTGACTAGATATAGATGCTTTTAGGTCTAAAATATCACTTTATCTTCTGCTCAATGAAATTAGTTATTCTGTCTGTGTGTGTGTGTCTGTCTGTATCTTCTCTCTCTCTATTTGTCTATCCTTTCCCATTTGGATCATGTCTTGGAGCTCTTCCCCAGACAGAATGTAACATTTTCTTTGGATACTCTTGCTGGAAATATCTCCATATATATTTGAGGAGGGTGTGATTGTGATCTTGGTTTTTGGTGGTGTGAACATGTATGTGTGTTGGGGGGAGGAAGGTGATAAGGGGTCCTCATTAATTTGCATAAGTGCTGTGGAAGTGCTTATGAAGTTAGTGAACTGCTATTGTTTGGGGAGAGTCCTGTCTGATTTGTTTATAAACACTGGGCTGGTTGCCTAGAGGGAAAAGAGGTCACAGCACTGTCTGAGCTCTGACCTCTGAAAGGCCAGAGGGCATCTGACTTTTCTTTCTTCTCCCTTTCCCACCTCTCCTCCCTTAATTCTTCCTTCCTCAAACCCTCTAGCCCCTCCCTCTTTCCCCCTTCCTTTCTTTACCTGTGTCTAACTCTACATAATGACTCCCCTGCCCCCTAAAAGGTCAGAATCCCCAAGGAAAAAAAGAAAAAAAGCTAAAACATTTACTCCAAACTAAAAGCCAAAAATGGACTTTAGTCCAGGACTCTATTCCTGGACTAAAGTCCAGGAATAGAGAAATACACATGGATATAGAGGTGCAGAGACAGAGACCCGGGAACAAAAGGGGGACAATTCTATGTTTTTTAAGAAAAAGAAGAAGACCATAAAGGAGATGAGAGTGTAGCTGGAGGAGGGGAGGGATTCAGGGAGGAATTTAACTGCCCACAAATACTACACACCTATATACACACTCAAAATGCCTTTCCCTTTTGAATTTGATTTCCTCTAGCTCACTCCCTCCATCAAAGAGAGTGTGCATTCTCAATGTTAGGTCATATTTTAAATCCCCCTTTTTTGTTAGTTCTTTAAAAATATATACCTTGTTCTGTATAGAAAGCTTTGGCTCCCTCATCACACACAGAGCCACACAGACACATACACCCCACTATTTCTTGAATTATTTTACTGTAAATATAATGTGTTTATGACACCTTCCCAAACAAGCCCTGCACCTTTCCATTCATTGTCAACTTCACATCCCTCCCTTACACAAATACTCCCCAACCCTGTCACTCTCCTCGCCCCCCTACACACACAGTGACAAATATTGGTATCAGGCTTAAGTGTGTTTTGGAAAGGGGTTGCTAACTTAAACAAAAATGTTAGTTAACACACTGCTTTTGTTAAATAGCCCCCGGGTGGAGAGGACCCAACAAAAAGAGAAAAGGAGGAGGGGGGCTGAGGATCTTAAAGTGTCTGTGGTGATATAAAGAGTTCCTAACGCTGAAATCTTGTAATACCTCATTTCAAACTGAGCTCATCTATAGACCCCGGAAGCGCGGTCAAAAGACTGGAAACCTTTTTTCCCTTGGGCTGGAGTTGTTCTTGAGCTGGAGGGACATTGGGGAGAGGGAGGTGGGGTATTTATTAGCGAATAGGTGAGGACAGGGTGGGAGAAAGACAGAACAAACAGCTGAAAACTCATTAGACCGATTGTGAAGAGTGTCCTCGGAGTGGATGTGGGAAATAAAATACGCCGAAGAAAAAGTCTAGAAGTGGAAATTACCTTTTGTCTCAATGTTAATTACTCCTTGCCTCCAACACTCAACACCTAACCACCTGGTAGTCCTTTTTGGTTCTCCCCTAACTCGGTGCTCAATGTCAGGGTCCGAGTGCTCTGCAGTGGATGTGGCTGGGCTGGGGTTACCCTGTAAAGTGTTGAAGAGGATCTAGGGAAAGTTCTCGGAGCGGCAGGGAAACCTCTGCTCCTTTCACTTTGAAATAAAAAGTGGCCCAACGTTCCGTGAGGGCGGCGGCGGGTTCGCGCAGAGTTTAGGGACAGTGGAATGGGGGTGGGGCAGGGAGTGGGAGTCAGGGTCAAAGGCGTCCGCGGAGACCCGAGAGGAGCAGCTGGGTTTCCTGGCGCTGGGAGCCCAGAAGTAGGGCGCAAGCGGCCGCGGCACAGCGGCACAGCGGCGCAGCCAGGTCCAGCCGCTCGGATCGCGCTCGCGCCCCATAGCGGCCCGCGGGCTGGGCTCAGGCTCGCACGCCTCCCCGCGCCCCTGCCAGCGGCGCCACGCTCCGCGCTCCGCGCCCCGGGGCCCACCCCGCGCAGTCCCGCCGCCGCTTCAGCCCAACAGCCCTCCTCACGCTGGCGCGCTCCGAGGCCAAGCCCTGGAGGAAACTCTTGACTCTGCGCTAGAACCTCTCTGCCCCTTCCCTCAGCCCATTAACCCCCGACTCTCACCTCCAGCCTCTCTTCTTAGGGAAAAGGTGAAAGAAAACGAGAAAGAGATGGTAAACAACAACAACAACACACACACGTTAGGAGGAGAATTCTCGCCAGCAAAAGAAGGGGTCGATAAAGTGGGCACCCCTTACAAATCCTCTTTTGTTTCCTTACTTAGAAATCAATAACCGCCCCCCACCACCAGACACACACACACACACACACACACACACACGGATACACACAGTTGTATTTTCCAAGAAAAGACGGGGGGGAGGTGTAGAGGAGAAATAGCCACTAATTTTTTTTTAATGGTTTTCTTGATTTGACGTTTGCTGTTTTGACATTAATGACATTAATGTTATTGATGTTTTAGGGAGAAAAAGGCAAAAGAAATAAAGAACTTGAAAACGAAATGATCATCATTTCCCTATTCTTCCATGCCAGAAATAGACCTCTTTCTTCACCTGAGCCTGAAACAGACTTATTGTTCTCAGGTGTTTCCTTCATCATATGCATTTACCCGTCTGAAGTCGCAGGAAATGGTTTTTCCATCAGTGAGCTTGTACGTGGAGCCCTCTCCCGCAAAGGGCTTGATCTTTTCTGATTTGAACCTGAAAGTTTCCCTGCCTTCATTTCCCCTCAGTCTCTTTAAAAGCTCCCACTCCCCTTCCCCATGCACACACCTCAAGTAGTTTTTTTAAAGCCAGAAATTTTGCTCTCTGGGGTGTTTTTCAGTAAACAGTAACGCTACATAAACACCTTTTTCACTTACAAGTTGCAGAGAATTTAAATGTTACCCCTGTGTGCATGTATGTTTCTTAAGGCATATGGATAAGCCCCACTGAGGTGCAATCAGATACTGCTAGCAAATTGGTGATACAATTGCTGTGTAAAGGTGGGGCTGTAAACAAAGTAACTTTAAAATGTTAGAAAGCTTTCCACTTTCAACAAATTTCTTCCCAAAGAAGTTTAAAATCGAATAAAGTCTTTGGAGAGACAGATGATTTTCTTTCTGTTAACATTTAGTAGCCTTGGTTTCTAAAACACTAGTACCTGAACTGATTCTGGATCCCTAAGGTGGTGATTTGCTTTTTTCTCTTAATAAAGACCATATCTAGGGTTTATTTTTCTCCACTCCATGCCTCTGGACTTTCATTGTAACTTTAGCCAGCTGCTGAAGGCAACCAGCTTTCCTGATCTGGGCCTAGGTCTGCTTTTTTGAGGACTGTGCTTTTATCCTCCCAGGTGTTTTGTTTGGTTTTTAATCCATTTGCATCAGTCCTAGGATTTTCCAAACGTTCCCTGATAACGCAAGGTTTTTGGCCTGGAAAGATGCATTTTTGCAGTCTCTGTTGTTCCAAATACTTGTGCGATAAACCTTTCTGTTGGTATTTGGTAGATTTGGTGCTTAAGGCCTAAGACAAGGTTTTGAAGCAGATCCTGGCGATCCAGAACTTCAAAGGCCTGTCAACTCAAAGGCAGCTGACACATCACCTGTCCAGGAAGCTGGACATTGCAAGTATTTCCTGTTTTTAGCTCATTTGATTTGTTATTCTTACTTTCTCTTTAGAATTCCTATTTTTGAAATATTACATAGATGGTGTCTACCTGTGACCTGTAGTATAATAGCGCGAAGTGCATCAAGATGCTGAATAGCAATGCATATATATATATATTATATATATATATTCCAAATTCAGTAGGGGGTATTTAAAAGTATGTCTATTCCTAGTTTTAGTTAATTATATTTTAAAGAAAGTGTCACTCATATTCACATCTGTAATATTGGAAAGAGATAATTAGATTTTCAAATGAGAATCAGCCACCTTAAATTTTGCACCAGAAAATACCAAGTATATTTCATTCTAATGAGATCTGTAGTGGGGTTTTAAAATTCATCATAATGTGCTTCAAGAAAGATAACTCAACAGACTCAAAAGATGAAAGGTTTTTCTTTTCTAAGTCTTCTTAAAGTTATTACATTGAACTTATGCAATTCTGATAAAATATTCAAGAATATTACATAAAGGCTAGAACTGTACCCCACCCCCCCATCATTCTTGCAACCGTCACTTATTCTCATTTGGAAGTTTTCTTTGACTAACCGCTTCCATCTCCCATACCCTGGGTTTTCTCTCCTGCGTATACAAGTGAAGGATACGTGTTTAAATAGAGTGCCTAAGGATCCAGAGTGCAATTCCTCCTTTGAAATAGGCTGGGCTGAGCGGTGTTTGCACACAGCCAGGCACCCTTTATTTACATATATCTGCATATTTGCTCAGGCCCCCGCATTTCGCCATTAAAGTGCGTTCATGTGCACAGCAGAATAAAGTAGGCAGAGAAAAGCTCTTCATTACCCTAACTCATATTTCTGCTTAAAGCTCCCTAGTAAACAAATCTCTGGTCCGATAATAATTACTTTGCCTCATTAAAATAAAAAATCTCGAATGGTTAAAGGGCCATGCTTTGGCGGTATCTGTGTTTTATTTCCTTCCCCTTCTTGCTCTGTGTGTGTCTGTGTTTGTGTGTAAGAGCGTGTGTGTGTCTAATGAAGTTTGGGAGTCGCGCGCAGGGGCGCGTGGGGTGCGAGCCCCGGAGGTCCCCATCCCCTGTCCTCTCCGCGGTCGCCGCATCCGGGGCTCCAGCCGCAGCGCTGGGAGCTTTGGAAGCCGTGAGGCTCCGAAGCTGCTCTGAGTCCGGGCTGCGCGTCATTTGCAGTCTGGGGAATGTTGATCACCTCACTAATTACACCTCTCTCTCCCCCCTCTCCCTCTCCCTCTCCCTCGCTCTCCTCTCTCATTCCCAGAGTGCATATCGGGAATAGACACACAAAGACATGCGCACTCAACTTAATCAGCCATTTTTTTAAACAGGGCTAAAACGATAATAATTAGCAGAATAAAGACATATCGGATTTTCATTTCCTTTCCTCCTTTTCCCAACCCCTTCACAACCAAACAGCGAGACCGCGGTCGGCACATGCTTTAACTCCTCCCGGACCCCCGAGGACCGCTCCATGCCCCCCACTTTCTGCTCCAGCGTTTTTATTTTCACCCAATAAAGTTCGAGGATTATTTTTTATTTTTTTTATTTTTTTAATGAACCCTCTCGTTTTACTTGGATGTGATCAGCTGTAAGTAAAATAAAAGCAAAACAAAAAAGAGGCGAAGATCGAGTAGGAACTGCAGGGGAAATGGAAAGTAAGTTTTTTCTTTAACTTTTATTGAGTAGTTTGTGTTAAATTTAGGTCGAGTATCGATTATCTTTCCAGCCTGATCTTGCACAATCTTTGATATTTCGCTCCCTCTCTCTCCCTCTCCGCCTCTCTTCCTCTCTGCCCCTAGCTCGCTCGCTCCTGCTCGCTCTCGCACACATCCCCTCATCCCGACCATCTCTTCCGCTCTGCCCCCCTTTTCTCTCTCTTTCCCCTTTTTTTTGGCTCAAGGTTTTGCTCCGCTGAGGGAGGGAGGGGGCACTGAGGGACCTGATTTTCCACTTTCTTTAGGGGGGCTGCGTTTTTCGGGATTTAACTTTTGGATTAAGTGGCAGAGGATCATCTACGTTTGCTCGGGCAGTTTTCTCTCCTTTTCCCTGTCTTTTCGGGTTTTGCCTTCCCCGCGAGCCCGGGGCATTCTAGTGGCTGGGGGAAGCTGTCAGCTCCGCAGCGGCGCGGGCACTGCCAGGGGTCCCTGCTCACCCCGCGCCCCTGCACCCCGATCGGGATGACTGGTCCTCCGCATTCATCCTCTGAAAGTTTGGACGTTGGTCGGTGGGGCTGGGAGCCCCTCTCTCCCTGCTCTTTCCCGGCTTTATCCTCCACCCCCCACCCCACCTTCTTCAGCCTCGTTTTTCTTCCTCCTTTTACCACCCGCCCCTCTTCCCCTTCTCAAGTTCCCCGAAGGTCGCTTAGTGTGCGGTGCTGGCGGAGGCCCGGGGGTTCGTGAGCTCTGAGGAGGGGATTCCAAGAGGCTGGGGTGAACGCTGGGGCTGGGGCTGCAGGTAGACACCCGCCCACCGGAGCGGGCGCGGCGGGCACTACCGAGGGCTGCTCTCGGCGGCGCGGGCGCGGGCGCCGCGGAGGGAAGGCAGGTCCGTTAGGAGGCGGGATCGCCCGGCCTCTGGGCCAGGGACCCGGGAGGTGGCGGCTGCTTGCTCCGAACGGAACGCCGCCGGGTGTGCGTTAGACCAGCGGATAGACGCCCGCGGCTTGGGGTCAAGAATCTTTTCCTTTCTTTTTAGCAAAGGGCAAGGGGTGTGTGCGTGTGCGTGTGTGTGTGTGTGTGTATTGAGTGGCTGTGTTCGGCTGTGAGAACCGATTCGTTCTTCGGCCCCCCTAAAAGGGTTCCATGCCTACAAATGAACTTCACCTCCTTCGCTTCTCCAAGCATCAAGTGCGCCTTCTGGCTGGGAGCAGCTAAGGGAAAAGGGGCTGGAATGCGCCAGGTCTCTCCTTCTTTCTACTTCTATCCAGCCCCAACCCCCTTCTCGCTCCTCTTTTCTATCAGAAAAAAATAATAAAATTTCTCATGGAATTGTATAAAGTTTCTCTGCCGATTTCCAAGTTACAGAAGGTTCCCTATCCTAATTCCCTTCCCCTAGAAGACGGTGCACTGGTTTCTATTTCTTTTGTTACCTGTGATCCGGGCGGGGGGCTCCTTTCGGCCGCTCGGGCTGGGGTCCGGCCCAGAGAGGAGGCTTCTGCGGGCGCCTTTGGCCGCGACTTCTCACTTCCGCGCGGTTCTGGTGAGGTTTTAGCTACCGTTCGGTGATACACCCTCCTTGTAGGTACCAAAGGTTCAGATCGCAAACACGGACCCCCCCCCCCCACCTCGACCCCTACACACACAGAGACACACTCACACTCAACACACACTCACAGACACACATTCTCCCTACTCTCCCCCCAACCTCCGGCCCCCACCTTGTCTTTCCCCTCCCCCCTTCCAAAAAAAGCACACACACGCATACACACACACACACACACACACACACAACAACATCCCCCCCCCACACACACACCAAACAAAAACCCAAAGACAAGTTCACTGGCAGAAGATGGTGGATTGACACTGACTCAGACAGAGGCAGGTTCACCAGGATATCTGGCCGTCCTGATTTCTGACAGTTGCATTTCCTCTCTTTGAGTCCTCCCCCCCACCCTTTTTATTAACTCTGTTCCATGTTTAATCAAGGATCATGTAGATGGCAAAAGGAGAGACAGAGAGGAGAGAGGAAGGGGGGGGGGAGAGAGAGGGAGAGAGAGAGAGAGGGAGAGAGAGAAGAGACAAGAGACAGAGGAGGGTTTTTTTTTTTTTTTATTGTGTTCTCCTGGATTTTCAGTGGCTTGATCCCTATAAACGTGGAGTGGTTAAAGCTCATATGTAGTATTATATTTTTAGTTGGGTGGATGGATGGAAGAGTGAGAGAGAGGCTGTGGCTGCCGCTGCCTTTTCGGGTGTTGCTTAGATTAAGGCTGAGACTTGGCTGCGATTGGGACGCGACAGTGACACGGGCATCGATCGCTTCCATTGAGAGCAATGCAAAAACACAGCCCGGGTATGTAACACTCTCGGTGCCATCAACACTTGTTTTACTTTGTATTTACTGGCAAAACTGACAGAGCAAGCTCAGACTTTCTTTCTGGTTTTTTTTTTTTTTTTTTTCTGTTTCTTCTTTACTAACTGAAGACTAAAAACAATTGTGTATAGAAATTGCTGAAAAGGATGGTTTAAATAAAACAGAAAGGAGATATTCGGAATTATTTCACTACCTCTGTGACTGACTGTGTTTTGGAGTTTTCCTTTTCCACTGAAGAGCATATTAAAGAGAATGAAGGTTTTCTTTTTTCCTTCCTCATCTTAAAAAAAAAAAATTCTTAAGGGAATATTTTATAGTTTTCAAGGTTTGTGGTTTCAATCAGCAGGAAGGCACACAAAAATAAAAGACGGCTAGCCAGCTGTTTTAACCTCTTGCACCTGGCTTCAGTGTGGGGATCATAAGGTTTATACAGTTATTTTTTTAAATGGTTTTAATATTTATGGCATAAACTGGGGAGAGCACCACTGTGTTTTTGTTCAGTTGCTGGTTGATTTTGGATTTTTAAAAAAGTAAACTCATATTTAGGTGTTTTCATGTTTATGGCAATGAAGATAGGGTCAATGAAATATGGGAGAAATATCATAAATCTGAAAAGTGAAATGTACCCAAGGAACAAAGAAAGGTCAGGTAAACCAGCTGTGTAAGTCAAAGCAATAGCACCAACTGTGGGGTTAGACAGGGATAGTGGACTCTGGTTCTATGAAGTGAAAGTTGCCACTTAAAGTTAAAAATGAGGCAAACATGTTCAGCGCTTTTGTAATCTTTTGCAGTTTTTAGCAGATGAGCCCAAATCTGTTCATTAATTTTGAGCTAGTTGGATTATTTTAAAAGATTCTTCACGAGCAAAGGAAAACATAAAGAAGGTTGAGAAAATCACTGTTTAATATTGCAGAATTTACTGCTTCCATTCTGACCATGAGCCTAAATTTACACAATGAAATTTGATTATCTCTAATAACAATATTAGATCCTGCACTGGATGGATGAGAATTGAGGTGGTTTTGTTGATTGCAAGGGTTTAATGTTGCATTTCAGAATCTGATGTGGTTTGGCCTCCCTTCCATTAACTGGAAAACCCCTGAGGTTTTACAATTATTTCTTAAAGATAATACATTTAAGATTGCATTGGTAGGCTGAAGAAAAGTCATAAAGGCAAAAAGGGAAGCCCTTAATAACTCTTGAGATTCAGACATGTTCAGCAGTTAGATTGGCTCTGACTTCGCCAAGGGTCGACAATGTGTCATTTCCACGAAGCCAAATTGCCCTCTGCCTATATGATATTAATGTGCAAATCAATATTTCAGGGATTAAATTTCCCTTCTTCATTTTTTATGGTTTCTACCTCAATAAGTCTCAAGTCTATTAGAAGAGGCTGGATGATTTAAAATCTTTCACTGCAGAATGGCTGGTCGTAGTCTTGTTTCATAGACCATTTTAGGATTTTCGTTATAAAGACTAAAGACATCCTAAAGAAGTTGTGAGGCAGTGTAGACCCAGGCTCAATAGTGTAAAGCCGTTGTTCGATTAAGAACTAAAAGGTATTGAAAATATAATATATATGTTTATGTAATACATATGGACATTGTGCTGCTTTAAAAATATTATGTTAATCACCTATTGATTTATTTCAAAATCAATTGAAGCTCCTTTCTTATTAGTGATTTGTTCAGCTTTCTTGAGGACTGTGTTAATTTTCTTAAAGAGTGTGCATGAATTAGCTTGGTGTGAAAGTATTGGGGCAGAGGATTTTTCAATTAGCAATATTTTCCTAAGAAATATTTTCAGAAACCATTCTTTATGAGAGTAATAATCAAGAGGTGTCATTTGCATACATTGTTGTTATAGCTATCATTGCATTTTGTGGCTGAATGACTTAGCTGATCTATGTTAAATGAGGCCTTCTTCAATTCCTCTTACATTTTGTTTCTAGCACTTAGTAGGTGCAACGTTTCTTTTTATCCTCTTAGAGAAAGAAAATTACGAAAGAAAATATGTGACTTGACTGGAAAGAATACAAAGCAGAAATCTGGAGAGAGGTCAAAATAAAAGATTGTGACTTTATCACATAATCTTGGGAAGGCCTACTGTCTATCATTTGGTGGTGTTTTATGGTCTTAAACCCTCTGGACCAAGTTCCGCACAGCTGCACGAATTTCATATGTGATAGAACATTTTTTCCATTCAGTGTGAAATGTTCCTTCCTAAAAAACGTACACCAGACTCGCTTAATTTAGTCTGTTAAAAGAAATGCACATGAAAAAGGACAAAAGGCTCTTTAATCTCTGCAAGCTGTTTGTTTTTCTTCAAGATTCCTGTCTGTTTGGGTTTGAAAAGTCATGTTTATTGAGGAGATGATTCTGAGGTGTGACATTAAAATAATATATGATTTTTGGACTGGTGGCCACGCTTCTGCTTAATTTGCAGAACTACTTTTTATGCCTGTCAAAACACAGCGTTAATTTATCCTTATTTACAATTAATCTCAATAAAATTAATCTTAACTATGCTTTATTCAGTGGCTTAAAATATCTAATTATATTCAATTAACTGCTGTCATAGTAATTAACATTGCTTAATTGCCTCTGCATATATTTATGTAAAGCTCATTAGGTGCTGCTGACTCCTTTTCCCTTTCCTACTTGCTATTTTTGCTGTTGTCAAACCATGTTCATCTCCCAAGGTTCGACAATGTCAATGAGAACAAATTCTTTCTTAACATTTTCTTGAAATGAATGTTCTTGCCTTCCTTTGAGAAGATACTCGTTATGAGTCTTTAAAGACTAATCCATCCCCCTCTCTTCATTTTCCTTATCCCTGGTCTCTAGCACTCTCACAAAATATGTTCTGTCATTGTTGTTAGAAATATGAGAAGCCAGGTTAAGCTTTGTGTTTATAAATGAGGAGCCTTTCTGTGTCTGCCTAAGGGCTGTACCCACAGGGAGAGGGTTTCCCCCCCTTCTAAGACCACTCTAAGGGTTAAAGACTTGGCCAAGGTTCAAACTGAGAAGCGCCCAGGGAAAGTGCATGTGAATATGTACAAGTTTCATGTAATTAGTGCTTAATTATATTAACATATGCAAATTGTCAACTTAGGAGCTTGTTGAGCTGGCAAAGATCAGCTAGGCACAATTGCAGTATTGTTCTGAAACAATAATGGATTTCAAGTTGGATTGTGGAAACACATAACTAGCTATCTAATTTAACTCATACCGTGGTGAAATTTCATTAGTCTCCATGGAGACTGGTTTAATTGTGCTGACTAATGTTCTGGGCTGCAGAATGTCCTAAAAAGAAAGCGTTGTTTGCCTAATCCACCTTACAATGACACTTGTTTGTACATGTTTCCCTTGTGTGAGAATTTGCATATGCAAATAAATAGTTTCTCTGCCCCATTTGTCATGGCTGTTCATTACCCATGAAGAGGACATTGTTACTAGGCTGTTACTGAGTCTCCCAAGACGGGATAGTGTCAACCAGTCCAGCTACATTCTTTCATAATTTGTTTCTGATTAATAGACCAGAGTGAGTCTCATTCTTTTTGGGCATCTGTAAAAGGAAGGTCACTTCTGTCACAGAAAAGAGTTTCTGCAGTAACTGAAGGACTTTTTCTTCTTCTTCTTCTCCCTTTTCCACCCATTGGTTAACATAATCATATTTAAAATAATGGATTCTTGTTCTAAGGATGCCTCTACTAATAATCTCTGGTTTCCTAAAGCAAAAAGATAGGAAAAGAAAAGAGATTCTGTTATTGGAATATTAATCCTGTTTTTGACAGAAAGGTAAACTGATATAATTGCTTTTCAGTTGAAGGAATGGCGGTTTATACAAGTGTGAAAGCATCGGAAAAGGATTAGCATTTTTTTGCATAATGAAAAGCTCTGTTGAATAGGGTCCTGAATGGCTGACTGAATGACTAAGATGAAAGGAAGATGAAAATGCAGGCTTCTCTTTCTTTATGTCTATGCTCCGCTGTCTCTAAAGTTATGTTTGTCCAAGACTTGAGAAAACAAGCAGGGGCTCAGATTTCAGCAACTTTATAAGATGCTGTGTTTTCATCATCATTGGGACATAATGTGTATGACAATAGTGCAGCTAGAAGATGATCAACAGAGGTTTGTATATAGAAGAGTTTCAGAAACATGCCAGGCTAGCCAAATATTGACTATTGGGTATCAGGAATTCCCAGCACTTTGCGGGCAAAAACAATTATTTCAGAAGAGCCAATAGTATGGTGTGGATATTTAATTCAGTTAATGATGGAATATAAGGTGCCTGTTTTTTTCCCCATCGGCTATAAATAACTATCTCAATTGGTGAAACACTTCACTTGGGAAAGAGTTGTGTAATCTGACTTTTGGCAATGTTAAGTGTTTTAAGTGGTCTATCAGCTTTTGTGGCTGGGAAGGGAGAGAAGAGGGTACAGATGTATTTTCTTAAGATTTAATTCATAAAGTTCTGAATGCAGTCTTCATGTTGCTTTGTAGGTGTATTGTGTATTTTATTTAGAGATAAGTCTTTTTAAAACTGTCTAGGTATTATAAGTTCACTCTTGGAGACATTTGTAGTAGGGTCCCCTGTCACTAGTTAGGGGTGTAACTGGTTATCAGTTGACAATGTGATCAACACTCTTAATGATGTTTCTTCAACCATCATTAGGACAGTTAAAATACCATAAGTGTTAAGACTCTTTCAAAGGTGGGAATTGGTTCTTTTGTACATATGTAAATCAAATGCAGTGCAGATAATTATTTATATGTATACATTTTAAACAAGCTCTTTCTGGTTTGAGGTCACCACAAATGATCCACCAATGGCTGCCTCAGAAGAGGGTTAAAAGATTTCATCAGATATTAGCCCAACTTGTTTGTTGCTAGATTTTAGAACTTCCATTTGCCTCATCACTTTAGCAGTTTTGTTGTTGAGGTACTATTAAGATGGTTAGATGGAAACTTGGGAAATCACAAGTATTTTTACATAAATTAATGTGTAAGGGTTGACTCTTGAGTACAGTATATTGTAAAGGAAAACTGTTTGATCTATGTTATATAGTCCCCCAAATTTTTTACTAGAGTCCTTTTTAAAATTTGTCAAGAAATTCTGGATTGTTTCAGAAACTTTCATGGTTAACTTTATGATATGCTTGAAAAAAGTCTTAAAAGAACAAAAAAAACACATGGAGGCTATTCTTTTACATGCAGAAGGGCTTATTAAGGTATTTCCATAAGAAAATGTGTTAATTTAAAAAATAAATTCATTTATATTTTAAGACATTGTTAACCAGGCACCATGTGTTGTAACTGGCAGTTTTCCAGCCACCATGGAAGTGGATCACACATGGGTTAATAGTAGCTTATGTGATGTCTGCATTCTTAGGAAATGGGCAAAAGCCCAGGGTATTCTGATATCGAGATTTTAGAAATCAGACAGAAAGCAGAATATATGTTTATATGTGAACAGATGGACACATGTGAGAACTAAAAGTGCACAATTTCTCTTGGCACTTGTTTTAGTTATCCCTGATGATATAACCAAGATCTTAGTGCACTCACAGTCTTTGATGGCTAAAGACGAAATGGGCTTTTAATGAGGGCTCAATGGCATTATTTTCTTGCATAAGGATTGTGCCCCTTGTGATCTTGCTGGACTTGATGTTCTGTTAATTCCCTAGTTTCAGAGGTTCACAAGTTGCCTTGAAAGTTTGATATGGTTTCATATTTGACATACAATCCTCAGTCCAAGAATGGCTGCTGTCTAGTCTCCTTTTCTTTTAAAGGTTTGTGAATAGAATCAAATATTTGCCACTTTAAGGCATATTTGAGTTTATGCACTCGACTTAAAAATGGCTTTGGCACTAAAGTCATATTTAGTAAGCAACTTATCTCTAATATAACTAACCACTTTAACATTCTAGAGACTGGATAAAATAAACAAATACAATTTAAGAATTTGGGCAGACTGATTTAGTTAATACATCATAATGTCCTGATGGTCCAAGAAAAGTTGTGAGTAGGTGTTCTGGTCACTCAGGTTAGGGGTTCACACACCAGCATCATAATTCAGATAATAGATCATTTCTAGTGTTTGTCTGACTTGAGGACACAACAGTGCTCAGATGATAATTACTGACTGGTATGCACTATAGGACATACCTCTAAAGACAACATTTATAGGTTTCATTGTGTTCTAGCTATAAAAAAGAAATCACTCTGCAAATATTTACTCAGGTCTAAATCATTTTAACCAGGGAAAATTGACTTTTGGGTTAAAATATGCATTTTATAACTGCCCATAAAATTCTTTTCCTTCACTGGAAAGAAGAAAGGAAATCCATAGTTCTAACAATGTTAAAATACAAAAACATATGAGCTGGTGTATGCCACCTGGTTATATTGTTAAAAACAAAATGAAACATAACTTCTTAAGGGGAAGTTTTTGAGGAATCTTAAAGTTTGTCTGCTTGGAAGAATAGGTTGAAAATGACCAATCATTATTACATTTCCCATGGTATTTTCATTAAACCTGAAATACTTTGCTAATGTGGATTTTCAAAAATATAGTGCTTAGTAGTTTTTAAAATACCATAAATTTTCGAATAATGCAATTAATACTTAAGATTTCCTGAGCCCATTAATTGAAAATTAGAATTAATCATCTCTTTTGGTTTAGTGGATACAACTGTGTTTCATCATCCCTAACACTCCTACATTCCTATTCAGTAGAGTATATACAGACAGACACACACACACACATACACACACGTCTACCCTCTTTCCATGTTAGGCCTCTCTTTCCTCTTTAGATGCATTCGAAGTGGTAGCTTGTGAAGTTTTCCCTTCATAGGCTAAACTTCTTTCATCTTCTAAGAATTGGCCAATATAATCTCAACAGAAAAGAGCAGCTAGGGTGGTAAGGCAACTAGAAATTACCAAAATGCCAGAGCGTGGGAAGTGGCCTTACCATCATTCGGTTCAACTAACTCGTTTTAAAATATGGGCTACTGGATTAAAGAGAAGTTATCTTTGATTACCCAGCAAGGCAGGAAAATGTCGAGACAAGAATTCACATATTCTAACTCTAGGACCAGTGGTCACTCAACTGTATTGGCTATTTGAAAAAGGTTTGTTGAATGAATGAATATGAAGGTTGTGGAGATGGTGAAGAAGAGGGAGGAAAAATGTGCATGATAACCTGTCTTCTCTGAGAGAGTGAGCTCTCTGTTATCGAAAGGAGACAAGTAGAATCTGGATGGCCTCCTGTTATTGTGACTGTTAAACATATTTTTGTGTTAAGTAGGAGGTTAGATTAGGTGCTCCAAATGGACAAGAAGAGCCTATGATTCATAAAAATACTGATGATTTCAGTGACTTAAAATGTATTTATCATAATCATAAACATGGTGTGAACAAGAACAATGCTTCAATTCCGTGTAAAGAAAGGATATGAAGTCAAGGCTGTGATGTTTTGGAGGCAGCATAATGTACAGAAAGAATGACACCTAGTTAAGACCAGACATTTTTTGATTCTGCGTACTTTGGTTTCTTTTTTCTTTTTAAATTACATTATTTAAACTTACATTTTAGGTATTTTAACATCTACTACATTTGTTGGCAACCCAATGCTTAATAGGAATCTTATTCAACCTATAAGACACCTGGATTACATTTCTGTTATGGGTGCCCTTGTCCAAGTTACTTAATCTTCCTGAGCCTCAATTTTCTCATCTGTATATCAGGGTTGTTGTAGAGATTACATAAGACTAAAGTATTGTGAACATTAAAATAAGTGATTGTGGGCAGGACCTGATAACTGACCCATATGTTCCTGTTTTGTTTTTTCCCAATATTTGTTTCAAAGTCATGATCAACTAAAGAGCATTTGATAAAGCAAGTCTACATAGATATATTGAGTAGAGTTTCCCCTCTCTCCTACAAGAAAAAGATATGAATTTGGCAATGGATATGTCTAAGAGGTGGGGGAAAGGAGTAGTATGGCATCTAGGTTGACAGGTGGATGCTCCTCCACATCTTTATCTGCCACTCCATCACTACAAGTTGGTTTGGTCCTAAGGGGCTTCTCAGTATTTAATGCATTTCTGAATCTTCATTTTTTTTAAAGAAGCAAATTAGGACAGAAACAGTTTTTCAATAATTCAGACCTTAGTCTATCCACATGAACTCAGGATTCCAGACACTCCATTAAATACAATAACAGAAATGACCATAATGCTTATTTCAGTCTTGAAGGTGAAAGCCTCTGTTTGAAAGCCGCTGAATTAGAGGATTTTCCAAAACTGGATTATGTACTTGCTATTAATGATATTATATACTTGATATTAGTGACATTTTCATATGCCAAGAAAGGAGAATGGATACTATTACATGGTATCCTGTTGACCAAAATTTATACCAACCTAGAGAAGAGATCCAGCTATTGGTAATCCAATAACGTTATGAACCCTTAAATTTTCTTAGGTTATTTTACAGCCAACTTATGGGTCTCCACCTGGTTTATCTCTTAGGGAATCACAGTCCTTTATTGTTTTATAATAATGCATTATTCTGGAGGACTACCCAAGTTCAAAGATCGTAAATTCATGATGAGTTAATGTATATATATACAATTTTTTGAACCACCTGGAAACGAAAGTTCTGTTTTTTTAATCTGTTTATTTTTAATACATTTTTCATTGTGATACATATAAGATACACATTTAAAATTATCGTTTATAATTTTATGGGAAATCTAAGTGTATTTGGATTATAATTTTCCAATTTTGTGTTTGATTATTATTTAATATTTATATATGTTTGGTTCATAACACTTGTTAAAGTACTTCTTAAAAATAAAAGTGTGTGCATGGCCTATGTTCTGGTCATTTCTAAAAGGCCCTGGACTTGACATTTCATTTAAAGCACATTTATTTAAGACAAAGAATTTTTTAATATTAATCAATATAAGGATATAATTCACGTAGAGAAAGCAATTAGCATCTTAACATTTTTCATGATGCTTGTTTAAGTGTCTCCTCAAATAAAACTGCAGCCTCCATGAGGGTAGCACTCACTTCTGTTTAAACACTATATCCACAGTGATGGACATACTACTGGCAAATCTTTGGTGCTTAATAAATACCTGTTGAATGAGTGAATGGATAAATGAATGATAATTAAAAACATAAATAGAAAACTTCAGTTTACTATACTACTGGAATCTGCCTTTCCTCTTGAAATCTAGGTACTGAAAAAAAATCACCTTAAAAACAGCTGGACTTATCTTGGGAAATTCCACAGGGAACACTATCTTACAGAGAAATCTAAATGGGTTTTTATATTAGAACCATAGATTGTTGCAGTCAGAAGGGATATAGCACAATCCCCTTGTTTAACCAATACAGAAACCAAAGCTCATGGAAATTCCTGGGAAACATCACATAACTACAGAGTGCAGCTGAAGAAATTGAGTGTGTGTGTCTGCGTGTGTGTGTGTGTACTCTCTTCAGTTTAGTTGGCTTAGCTTCTCCCTATCCAAAAATTCTATAATATTAATATGAGAATAATTTGTTATGCTTATGCTGGAGATTATTTTTATTTGTGAGCAAAGGAAGTTTTTAGTTGTTACAATTCCTGTGCTGACTGCTCTGGGATTGTAAAGGTAAACTGTTAGAGATAGGACCAAAATTGCCTGAAAGGTGAAAGCTTGCAGGAAAAATAGGGTGGGTCATTTAGTTCTTGAAATGAAGCAGGGTGCAGATTAGGAATCATTATGGTTTGCCAGAAGTTGCTGGTCATAGAAGTCTGTTTAAGTGCTCACTGTCAACAAGGAAATCATGGGCAGCACTTGAAGTGGCTCACCTCTGATTTATTCATAAACCTTACACGAGCACTTGGCTTTGTTCTTACTCTAGTAAGGCGGTCTGATGCCAATAAGAACAGGAATAAAGAGCTCCTTGCATGGTCCAAGACTGAATAGCACTTTACCTCAAAGCCTGACCTCTTTTCTAGAAGTCTGTTATGCTAGAGTTGACTCTGATTGGCTGTGTCTCCTCAGATGAATTGAGAGAAGAGGTTATAACAAGTATCTACTCTGTAAGCTCTATCGTGTACATAACAAGAACGATGTGACTGGAACTTGGGTTCTAACGTAACCTAAAGGTTGCCATGTTTATGCTAAACGGAAAGGCTCTCCTTTTCAGAGAGCTTAAAAGTTTCACATTTAATAATAGTTTAGAAGGAAACTATTGCCTCTTCCTAATTGAAGAATACAATGATCTCAAAGTGGAATTGTTTTTGATAATCCCTTCCCTGACTAAAGTGAATTTAAAGAGATTTAGTAACATAGGAAATTAAGGGTTTGAGAATAAAATAGATACTACCCTGTGATAAAAACAAGGAAATCGGTTGGCCTGCCAATTGGTAAGCCATATTTTCCGAGAAGCTTCATTTGTGCCACTTCACAAATTACGCTCTGCTCCAGATGCCCATGTTGAACGGAAGGGACCTTTAAGAGACAGTCAGCTGGCTGATTTGCGCTGGGGCAGAGGTTGAGTAGAGTTACTTAAATCCCCAGAGCATCATTTAGTTAATGTTAGTCTTTTTTTTTCTCTCCTCCTGCACCCGCCCCCCACCCTCCGCCCCCGCGCCCGCCTCCGACCCCGCCCCCGCCCCACCATCCTGTCCACTCAGGCTTCCCTTTTCTTCTTTTGATGAAGTTGGTCTCTTATTACTTACAGTGCATATATTTACAAAAATTTTTCCTCAAATTTTCGCAACACATTACATGAACCCAGAAGAGCCATATTAGGAGATGGCGATGAGAGTTAATGATATATTTTTAGATAAAGCCATCCTCCCGTGCAATCACATCAGAGTCATCAGCTCATTTGTCATGGCTGAAGTGAAAATGTCAGGACCAATGAGTGTATGAGTGCTGAAGGGGGCGAAAGGGCTTTTGGAGAGAGACATTTTTGTGCTGGGAGTCGGCCATGGCTTAGATTTAGCTCCAGGGAAATATTGGGATTAGCCAACACTGTGTACAAATCCTTAGCACAACAGAATTAGTTGGGAAAATGGGGAGGTGGGGGTCATGAGGATAGGCACATTTCTGGAGATATTCTCCAGGCTACAGGCCAGAAACTATGGAAAAGAATGAGGTGATTTATAAAATTCTTTTAAGGGATATGTTGTATGCAGGTTCATCAATTTCAAGACTGAAGTCATAGGTTTGAATGGTGTCAAGGAAGACCTGCATGACGTACCACTAAATATGTATATATGGCCTCTGTTTTAAATTTAGCTGCATTAAAAGAATTTCAATCTTAACATCCATTTGAAAAGTTTTCAGAAAGATAATATTGGAGTACACAAAGATAACATTCAGGCATGAAGTACTTTTGACATTATGGTAGAATGGAAGTTAACACTTAATTTAAATAACAGTAATTATGATGAAATACTTGTTGCATTGTTGAATTTACACAAAACCAAGAAGCTAAACTTTCTTTACAGAGATTTCATTCTGAAACTTTAATTGAAAAGCAAGTTATTTTCTTTAGCTGCAGAAGTTCTTATCTCTGATAGACCAATACTAGCAGATTTATTTCATTTTAGGTCCAGTTAACTGTTCTCTTTCAGATAATGTACCCATACAACCTTTTCTTGTTTAATTCTATTGATTTACAGTGTTAAAGTGAAATAATCTGATACCTGTTTCCTGCCCTTTGAGTATTTGTCGTCAAAGAGGCTGATTAGTTTTTTCCCCCAGCTCTTTAACTGTTTTAAATGTATAATTATCATTGCATGTCATTTGATAGCTGCACTAATTGCTGCCAACTATTGTCTGTTTGCACTTAATGCTGAAACCTGATCAACATCCTGCTTTGGTTGATGTTTGGTGGTAAACTTTAATTAACTCTTATTGCATTGAAGAAGAGTTCAAGCTTGGTGCTAACTAATCATTTACCTTCATTATGTCCTGACAGCTCCACTTGTTCTTGGTCCTAATAGATACACCAATCAGTAAATAAACCTGCAAACCTCATGACTTGTAGTTTCTCCACACTGATATTTTGATGCTTAAAGTATAAGATAATTGGGCCCAGATAATTATTTAGTCAGTTTAGTATCTCTAGTTCTGTAGACGCTAATCTTAAATTGCTTCTTTCATGCTGGACAATTTCATTTTAATAGAAACAGTAGATTTGAGATAACATTATTTCTTCAACATGGTTCCTCTGAACATGCATCTTTTGAATCAATACAATTAAGCTTGTCTCCTGTTGGAATTCTTGTAATTATTTTTCCTGAGATACTTTTCCTGTAATGATATTGAAGTTAAAGTAATCAGGTTACCAGCAGATCATGTAAAATTCAGCTCAAAATTGCTGGCTGCTTGATTTTAATTTGTCTGACATCAAGTTTGTTTGAAAAGGGATAATATGTGGGTAAACCAAGGAGCTTATAATTATGGTTGACGGTTGTTTGTTTATAATGAAATCTAATTAAAGTTCATACATTTAAAACACAAAAGCTAATTACTGAATTGCTCACTTCACTGATGGGCAGCAGTCAAATTTACTTTCAGGCCAAAAAAAAAAAAAAAAAACTCAAATAAAAATCCCCAAACAAAAGGCTCTTCATAATAGCAATAAAATAACAACTAATCTCAGAAATCAAACATAAATTTGCCAATATTTCATCCAGAAGAAAACTTGTCATTCTACTTATGTTCTCTATTATGCTAGTCCTAATGTGTTTTTTAATATAAAGTTATTTAAAATATTTACGTGGAATGTAAAAAGACTTGTATTTGGTAGAGTCTAAGAGTATTATATAGTAAGATGCACTTGGTAGTGGTTTAAAGAATTTATGCATATAACTTTCTTGAGTGAAACCATTTGAAATCATGTAAAATTATTGAAATCATTGCTCAAGAAATAGGAATGTTTGCTGGAGTACTTGACTTGTGATTGATTTTATGTAGATAATTATGGTAGGTTTAGCCTGCAAGAAATGACTTTTTAAAAATATGTACCTACTCTATTATACTTAGTTATATTGGTTATCAGATCATATTGGTAGCAATTGTGAAATAGAAATAATTATACAATTGTTTTTTCTTTGAAATATTTGGTTGTCAGTAGTTCAATAATCAATTTCATGTATGACTAGACAAAGGAGAAAAAATATAGATGCATGTTAAAATATACCGTCTTTACATTGTCTTTCATATGTCTTTACATATGAAATAAATTGTATGTGCACTGGTTTTTACTAGTTTGGTACATCTATTTTTGAAGCCAAATATTCTACAGTTATATATAACTTAATAAAACCAATTAAGATTAATTTTTTAAATGTTCTTATGTGATAACTTAAAAGGTTATCAACTACGCACTCTTAGATATGCATATGCCAGAGAGATTAGTCAGTTACATCTTAAAGACTAGCAATATAACATATGAAAAACATGGTAACTATGATTTATAAATTCCAAAAATGATCGACGTGGTTCATGTTTTTCCAAGGAAAACTAAAGTGTTTTGTGTTAAAGCTTCATGTTTAGCAGTGTAATTTACTTGAACTTTCAGATATGGTAGAAATTGAGGGAGGGGGTCTGTGAAAGGAAAATAATTCTGTCCATTATTGAGATGCCTGTAAATGTAAGTGTAATTTACACAACCTTTCCATAACTTCAGGGTATATTTATATGCATTTTATTATAGTACCTGATTGATTTATGGATTAATATTTTTTTAGGGAAGAAAAATTAAAAGGATCATATAGTCATTTAACTCTAATCCTACTTTGCATAGATGAGCCAAAGAGGAGATGATTAATGCTGAAGTATGGCTGGGTCACTGGCATTTGGAAGTACCTTTTTCCTCAATAAAGACAGGAAAAAAAAGTCAGTATATTCTCAGTATTGGCAAACAACAGCTTTCTAGTAATACTTTAGCTGATTAGGACATCCTTAACCTTTAATGAAGCAATCACTACAAAGCCTTCATGTCAGCTGGAATACTAGCAAAACAGTATCAAAGAAAGAATCAGAAAGAGGCACTGAACATAATTACAGTTCATGTCCTTGTCTCACACCAATGCAAACTATTCATTTTCAATTAGAATGAATAAGAAAATTAGAAATCAACTAGATTGGTTGCAAGTACCAAAGTTTGTTTATAAAGGGTAGCTAAATTATTGGGTCCATCTTGCACACTGATTATAAAATTTTCCTGAAGCAAACAAATAAAATGAGTCATATAATAGTGTAATTTTGTTAAGGAGAGATTATTGACTCCTAAGGAAAGAAGCTGGAGTTTGATTAAAGTTTTGAAGAAAACTGGGTAAAATTCCTGTTTCCCACAACTATTCAAATTTAGAACTATTGGACTCATTGGTAAAGTGCACCTTTTCTCCTTAGTTCTCCATCACATATGTTTAATGCTATGTAATTGTTATATACAGTCTATGCAGATTTAGTGATGTGAGAGAGAATGAGGGAAATGAGGGTGGGAAGAGAGGAAGAGAAAGAAAAGAATGAGAGAGGGAGAAGGAGACTATCAATCACAGGGTCCCATTTACAGAGAAGAAAACAAATCTTCTTTGACTAGCTAACAGATTTTAATGAGAAAAATGAGAGGAAAACAGAGAAAAACGACTTAGTTGACTCACATACTCATACTTGTCTTTGTAAACTTTCTCTATTTAAAAAATGTGCCTGTTTTAAATGCTGAATATATTTGGTTACATCCTTCTATTCAAACTTAATTACCTTCTCCCCTTTGTCGTGACATGGGTGGAAAGTTTTTGCCGTGTCAGGAGAGGTCGTCACACATTCTTTTGCAGTTCTCTTCATTAATTCCTTCTTGCAGAAGCATTTTCTCTCGTGCTGGGAAGGTAGGAGGGTGTAACAGAAGAGCCCTGAAACATCAGCAGGAAGCTCTAAGCTGGTTAATGCAGTATAATTGTCTGGACATAGACTGGTCTTTGTTTGTGTGGTTCACTCCGAATCAGCTGTAATTAACTCCAGAGTGTTTCCAGATTGCCAGCAAAGAAAAATTACAGCTTTTCTGTTTTAAATTGTAAAGCTCACAAACATTAACTATGCAGATTGCATTTACTTTGATATATTTCTATCTTACAAGTAAAAAAGCTTGTTTGGCTACCCAACCCCCAATCTCTAAAAATGTGCTTTTGTTAAGTTATTTGATTTAGTGTCTATTTGAACATAATGACTCCTTAATAGTTGGATTTGAAACCTTTTCACTTAATATTTTCTATCCTTTTACATCCTTGCATTTGCTGTCCTTCTTGCTAATGTTTTTAATACTGCAGTGGGGAAAAAGTTATGCAGTCTTTCTTGAAATACTCCACATATACCAAAATAAGCAAATAGCAGAGTAAGGTGAATTAAAGAGAAACACTAGCACCAACTTAAGACTGAGATCAAAGATGTATCTGACGTAACTGGTACTTCCACACAGGTATTTACCTGTGTTATGATATATCAAAAGAGAGACTGAGAAACAGGCAATTCCCCTACTCTCTTCTCTTGGTTAGCACACCACACCCTTTTAAAAGCTTCTGTACAGTAGTTTATAATTATGAATTCCAGCTTGGGTAAAAGTGAGGTAGAAATAGTGGCGTGAACTAATATAGCCTTGTACACAAAAGATTTGTCAGCAACTGATGCAAAAAAAAAAAAAAAAAAAAGTCCAGCCAAAATTCTTTTTTTTCTTTCTTCTGAATTTAACAATAAGGAATTTAAGCCTCAATGTGGCTTTAGCAACCAAAGAAAAGAAGCTCTTGGTGTCTGCATAATACCACTTTGATGGATTTTTTTCATCAGTTCTCTGTACGTGGCAACAAATAAACAAGTATAATTATACTTGTGAAGGTCTATTCATTGCTTTGTCAGGATTAGATATATGTGCCGTTTTCACACTGCGCCTCTCTTTTGTCTTTGCCTAACTCACTATGACATATTGATAGAGGATTTGGAATGGGGAAAAGGCCACAGCAGAGACAGTGATGACCTTTTGGAAACTTGATATAATTCAAGGATTTTTATTTATTTTCTTTTTTTTTTAATTCGTAACTAGTTACCAAATTATCCTGTAAGTGGACAACTTTTAGCCCATGTAAAATGGAGTAAATAAAGACTCAAAGTGTTATGAGATGGCTAAAGAGCAGATGAGAATAAAAACAATAGGCTAAGGAGCCCACTGGTCTTCTTTCCCAGCACTTAGCAGAGTGGCTAACCTAGCATTCCTTTCCCATTATTCTGTCCTCTTGATCAGATCACGTTCTTTTTAATCATTTCACAAACACTGTCTCACTGGACCGTAGAAGAGGGCTGGGACAATCTCAATTAAAAAACAGAGGTAAAACTGGCCTCTCTGATTTTGGGTTCTAATGGGAACTCTGCTTTCTGAATGCAAAGGAATTCTTCTATTGTTCAGAAAGCACCCCCTTTCATTAGTCAGGCTCCTTGTAGGTGGGTTTGGTCATTTAGCAGAGCAGAGTTTAGGCAGCAGTGACTGCAGACGAAAGCAAAGCAGAACGAGTAATAAAAGTTCTTTTCTGCATATTGTCCATTAGTTCTGAAAAAGGGATTTGACATGATCAAAGTCACTGATCTTGTGAATTACTGAGAATACCAAAAAATGTGTATGTACACATATTCTAAGCAGACCAGCAGGTATGTATTGCTCTGAATTTAGCATTAAAACTATGTTAGGTTTTCTCTTCGGGATTTCTTGAGGACTTTGGTGATTTTACAAACAGAATGTCTGGCAGTAGGGAACAGAAGTTGGTGAACACTAAATAAAAATCACCTTAAATGGTGAAGGAACTTTTACAGTGAGTTAACTTGTTATGCAGTCATTTTGGAATGAATTCTATGGTTTAAGTTAAATGGTTGTTTTTGTGGTCTTTTTTAGTGGGACTTACAAAACTTTATGTAAATTTCTTAAATGGGTCACTTTGATAAAAGAAAGACCTCATCTGACATTGATGACAGTGAAATCACTTAGCATCATATTCAGTGTCACTGTACATAAGGATCTAAATAACTTTTTATCTATACAAACTAAAGTGATTCCATCAGAATATACTGAAAAACATTGTCATGGTTATAGTCAATAGCAACAAAATAAAAATTTTAAAATCAAATAATATATTATTAGCTATATCAATTTAGAGAGTTTTGTTATTGTTGGTTTTAGGATGAAATGTAAATTTGATTGTATAGAAGACATGTATTTGACTTATTTTCTGATTTATGTGTAGCTTATTGCGAAGAAATTGATTGGCAATTTTCTGTAAAATTGTATGGGAGTATTGTACCAAAATATATCCTACCATATTGCTTTGACCTATGATGGATTCCTTAACATGGTTTTCATGATTTTTTATATAGCAATAATGTTACATTTTGAAGGTGACTTCTTGCTCTTTTAAGTAAAAGAAAAAGATCGGATCTACTTTATGTAGAGAAATATTGAGATGATACATTGCAGGGTTTATACCACATCTGGCCAAAATTGTTAACTGCACATTTTATGCAATTCATTTGAGTTGCATTTAGAATGTGTTTAATAATTCTAGCTAGTGACTGTATTTGTGGGATGAGAACTGTTGTAGGAGTGAAGATAGAACTAAATTCAAATAACATATATAGCTTAGAAACTTTTTTACAAAGCTGTAAAATGTTGAGGAGTTTTCCTCACTCTTTCTAATTAAAGTGAATTTTTTTTACATATCAGATATGTGCATCATGCCTAGCAGGTTATCCTATCATTGGGGAAAATCACCCTGGGTTCTGGAACTTTACATTTTAATCTAGCATCATTAATTTAGTATTATTTACCACCTTGCATTCATTCCAAATTTCTAGTCTCTTTCTGACTCCCTCATTTCCTTCAGGCCAGCAAGAGATTATATTTTAGGCATTTTGGCTGCCTTCAGTATGAATACGTTATTTGCGCAGAATTGGCAAATGCAAAGATAAACATTAATGTTTATGGACTAATTAGAAAATTATTAGGTTTTCTTACTTATGGTTATCAGATTATTTCAGGGGGTTTTGAAAGCTGTATGCATGCCATGAGGATAATTAACCTGAAGCTCATCAATGATTAAAATTAAAATTACACACTAGGCTTTGTGATGTTTGATTTGTGAGCGATTAGAATGTCATTTTAACCATCTCAGATACCAAAACGAATTTTGAATTCATTTTCAATCTATGCAGATCTTTTAATGTTTTCTAAACTGATCACTTTCTCTCTGATTTGCCTGACAAGATTGGATTTGATTACAGTAGAGAGTGTTAATAAGCTATTCTTTATACTTAATATGCCAGTGACCTTCACTGATGTCTTCCTTGTATAAGAACTTTTTAAAAGGGATTTCTAAAATGCTTAGTAATATTAGTGAACCCAATATTCTGTTTTGTTTTCTTCTAGTTTTCTGCCACTCTGAAGACTGTGTAATAAGGTATAGGGATGGGAAGAGCATCCAGGCTGAGATAGTACATATTTATCATAACCAATATGATATGCAATGTAATATAGCAACATTAATCTTTCTTGTTTTAGAAATTGTCAGGATATATGAAAGTGTTGATACTTTTAAATTAAGATGCTGGCCTTGAAGTTATGAGACTCTTCAAATTTAAGATTTGAAATAAGGTTGCTTACCTGTTTCATGAAATCAAGACAGTGCCTATGTTACAGGCCGAAAATAAACACAAGTTTCAGACCACTCCACTGTTGTGTACAGTGCCATCATTCTGCAAACTGGGAGATCTGCAGGGACTCAGAGAAGCTTAAGCTGTAATCAAACTGCTATTACAGTAGCTGAGGTTCTCAGGCAAGACACACATACACACACACACAGATACACACACGAAGAGAATGAGACTTTTTACCAGTGTATGCCCAACTTTCACTGGTACTTTACCCTGCTGTCAGAAACTGATATGGCTTTTATGGAGTGCATCTTTGTCCTCAACAAATAGGGTTTCTGGTCTAAGATGTCTGCTTGCAAAAAAACTTTTAAAAAATGAAGGATTTTCATTGGGAGTGCTTGTGTATGATTTGTTAAGCCAGGGGAGATGTTGATTGAGGCAGTGGTTGAGAGATGGGCAACTCACCAGGATTGATAACATCAAAATGGTATTTGAAATTGTGTTCATTACGCATTGCAGTGAAAAAAACTGAGTGAATGTGATTGTCCCCTAGGATGATAGGACTGGTTGCAGTAAATATTAATTTCTGTTCTGTTGCCCATTGAGGTGACTGAAGTGTGGGGAAGAATTGTGATTGGTGCTTAATCAGGGCCAGCCAGATACCTGCTGAGAGCTTTTACACAAGGAAGATTTGTAGTAAGCTGATTTACTGGCAAAATGAAAACCAGAGAAGTTTGGTCGGTGCTGCCTGTGGCTGTAATATTTCTAATTTTAAGGTTTCTTTATTTGTTGGTGTCCCTCCCACACTCATCTCCCCTTCTAGTCACTGCCTGATAAAGAAAAGGTAAATTTTTAGAATTACAAATTATTT